>NW_027551568.1:12512764-12579065 GCF_008692635.1 Crocuta crocuta | reverse complement strand
TGTACCCCTCCCTGCTCTTCCCTCAAACTCCCAGAAGAGGGGGGTGGGGGGGGTGGAGGGGAGAGGAGGGGTCTCATTCTTCTCTTTCAGTTACATTTTTATATACTTGACTCACAGGGTTTCCATCATGTTTATTCATTGGGTAGCTTAGTATCCTTGATGTTCAGAGGGGCTCTAGTTAGAACGAGATTGGGTATTTTGGATAGGTAGAAAAACATGAGAAATGTTTTGTGATAACTTGGATTTTTTCCCCCTAAAAATTTAGAAAGAAACATGCTGCCATCCTTCTGCATCATACGAATGATTTTCAGTGTTAAGCACAGAACTTTCCAAGTTTTTCCGAAGGGGGTTGGTGAGGAGTGGGGGGGAGGGACATTGGTAGTGGTAAGGAAAGAGGTTTTGAAAATGTTAAATGAAACCAAAAGTGCAGTTTTCAAAAAAGGAGAACTTCCAAACTCTTATTTTTCAGAATCTTCTACATGGCCTCACAAAACAAACTGCAAGACTCATGCCGATTTTATTTTCCTGACGTCTTTTAATTCGCCCCCCATGCTCTTACGATGGGTACTGTTTTTAATTAAAAATTGCTGCAAACTAACTATTAGTAGGGAGGCCAAGAAGAAGAAGAAGAAAAAAAAATCTCTCAACTTCCATTCAACACAGATTCTTATCAGTCTAAAATCAATGCACATTTAAATCTCTCCCTTTTTGGTGTGTAAATGACGATATAGGATTTAAAACAGTATGCATTTTTTATGCAGCTAGCTTTTTGTTTGGGTTTCAGAAAGAAATTAATTTAAATTGTATGGAGAACAGGGCTATAAATCTCCTTTTATTACATTTGTCCACATTAACTCATTTTTCACGAGGAACACAGAACACCTCCTTTCTGAACAAGCAAACAAAACATAAAACAAACAACCCTGAATAGCCAACTTTGTCCATCTTCAAGAACAAGATTATCAACTCATTTGGATTTGGTTGGTGGGTCTCAGAGATATAATTGATCTGGGAAAACAATCTCTTTCTTAAGGTATCAGAAAACAGAGCTTTAAACAATGTTCAACTGATGTAGAGAGTACATATACCTTTGTCATTATCTGACAAAGATATTGTTTGCTTTTCTTTCTTCTTTCCTTTCTCCCTTTTGTCCTCCCTCCCTCTCTCTCTCTCTCTTTCTTTCTCTTCTTTTTTTTTTTATATTTTTATTTATTTCTAGGAGAGAGAGAGAGACAGCGTGAGCAGGGGAGGGTCAGAGAGAGAGAGGGAGATACAGACTCTGAAATAGGCTCAAGGCTCCGAGCTGGCAGTCAGCACAGAGCCCCACGCAGGGCTCGAACCCACGAACCGCAAGATCATGCCCTAAGCGAAAGTCGGACGCTTAACCGACTAAGCCACCCAGGCGTCCCTCTTTCTTTCTCTTATTCCTTCCTTCCTTCCTTCCTTCCTTCCTTCCTTCCTTCCTTCCTTCCTTCCTTCCTCTCTCTCTCACTCTCTTTCTCTCTCTCCCTCCCTCCCTCCTTTCCTTCCTTTCTTCCTTCCTTCCTTCCATCAGTTTGGGCCTAGATGTGTTTAAAAACTTACACTGTAGGAGCATGCATCTTGGACATAGGCGACTATCAATACTTAAAACAAAATTCATTTATTTTTTCAAGAATTGCCATATTTCAGGCAATGACAATATCTAGAAACACAGAGACGACTAAAACATTTTCTGTCCTCCAGAAGCTTACAATTTGGTAATGAAGGAAGACATGCACACCAAGTCTTACAGTGAGGTGCCATGATGGATTAATAGACAGTGTATTATGGGTGTGCCCATGTACTGAAAGGTATAGGCCCTTCCGAAAGGTGGTCAGGATGATGATAGCTAACATCTCTGGGGTGCTCACTATGTGTTGAATATGGTGCTAAGTGCTTTCTGTGGGTCAGCGCATGTAATCCTTATAATCACCTCATGAGGTAGGCACTACTAGCTGCATTTTTATGGAGGAAGCAAAGGGTTAAGTAAATTGGCCAAGGTCACACAGATAGTAGTTTAGTTTTAGAGGTTATGTTGTTAATTTCTCTGCTGTAACACCTCTCTTGAGATAAGAAATACTAGCCAGGCCTCTGGTTTCACCTGTAGACATTTATTAGGTGAATACATTCATTTTATCTTCCTAGGACAGGTTGACTTTGGCAGTGCCTAGAAAGTTGACCTCATTTACCTAACTTGATTTGACCAATTGTCTCTCAAATTCCTGACTGATTTCAAAAGGGACCATGTGAAATTCCAAAGGGTGGTGCCAGAGGTGGAAAATACACCCTGGTTATTGAAAAAAGAATCGAAATGACACTCCCTGTTGAAGAACGAGAGTTTTCAATATTCACTGATGTGGTCTCTGAAAAGTTGCTAGAATTGTTGTGGACTACCATGTATAATCATCTCAAAGCTTAATTCTTTTACTTAAAAATAGTTTTGTTTCCATTCAGTGCTGGACTCTTCTCAGGCATGCTCTGTGGAAGATGGTGTTTTAATTGTCTTAAACAATTAAGTATTAGGAGATTAAATTAGAACCAGAATTTGTCACGGTGTTAGCTTCCTTTGCAGGTCATCAGTTAGGAATCTTAGAGGGGTGCCTGGGTGGCTTAGTCGGTTAAGCATCCTACTTTGGCTCAGGTCATGATCTTGCAGTTTGTGAGTTTGAGCCCTGCCTCTGGCTCTGTGCTGACAGCTCAGAGTCTGGAACCTGCTTCAGATTTTGTGTCTCCCTGGCTCTCTGCCCCATCCCCTGCTCACACACTGTCTCTGTCTCTCTCTCTCTCAAAAACAAACATAAAAAATTTTTAAAAAGGAATCTTTGAGAAAATAAAGGCGTACAGGGGCTTCCCACCCACCTAGATTGATCCTGATCTTCTTTTAATCTCCACACCCTGAGTCTCTGCATTTCCTTGTGGGAGGTGATGTTCCCTCCCTACCCTCGCACCCCTACTTCAGCTCCCAGTGAGGCCATCGTCTTTACAGTAAATGCCTGCCAATTATTGGACATAAGATGGGTTTCCTCGTTTATCCACCCCAAGCCTGAGATACATCCTTGTTCTCTTTAACAGACAAAAGGAAAGTGAAGCCCAGAGACGCGTGGACAGAATCCATGTGCTGGCATCCCTGGGACTGCATCCTCAGCGTTCTCTCCCAAAGCACGTGGAAGGGACTCCCCACTCCCGTTTGGAAGCCCTGACTTGCCCTCACTTTACCATCACTTTTGACTAACCTAATTTGAAGTGTTAGCCTGCTGACTGAAAACAGAAGGCTTAGTGTTAGAGATGTGACAGATCCCTCTGAAGAAGAGGGGAGGGCTTTGTCCTGGTGACATCACAACCCCATCCTCTCTTTTCAGGGTTAAGATGGCCACCTAACTCTGCTCTCTGTTCCCTCGCTCCATCTTAAAATCTGTTCCCCACACGCAACCACAGCGACATTTTTGAAGAAAAGTTTTCAGATATTTATTTGTTTTGAGAAAGAGAGAGACAGAGCATGAGTGGGGGAGGGGCAGAGAGAGAGGGAGACACAGATTCCGAAGCAGGCCCCAGGCTCTGAGCTGTCAGCACAGACTTCGACGCAGGGCTTGAACTCATGAACTGCACGACCGTGACCTGAGTTGAAGTTGCACGCTTAACCAACTGAACCACCCAGGCGCCCCCACAGTGATATTTTTCAAGCATAAATACAATCACATCACTCTTTAGCTTTCCCTCACACCTAGCGTCAGCTCCCAACTCCTTGCCCTCGCTGTAAGAATCAGTTGATCCCGAGGTCTGGTCTTACGTCCTACTACATGTTCAGCAGACTCCAGCCACAAGGAGCATCATTGGATACATTAACTCTGCGAGCTCATTCACAGCTCAACATATTTGCCCTCAGTGGTAGGATGGCCATACAGATTCCTCCATAATAATCCATATAAGTATTGGCAGGGCTAATTTGAATTAGAATTCGGCCCGATGTTGACTTTATTTGCAGGTAATCAATTAAATATCTCAAAGAAAGCAATGACCACAAAGAGTAGGCGTCCAGCCGTTAGTGGGTTCTCTACTGACCAGCTTAAATGTCCCTTTCACAGAGAAGCTCTCCTGGATCACTTCAATTAAAATTCCCTCCCTTAACCCCACTCACTTTCTATCACATGTCCTGATCATTTTCTTCACAGAAATGATAGCAAGCTGATATTTTCTTGCTTCTGGTTTATTTCTTAAGCATCTGCCTGTCTCCCATAGAATATGAGCTGTGTGAGGGCAGGGGCCTCATTTGCTTTGTTCAGAGTTGTCAAAGCCTCCCTCCANCATAGCACATAGTTGATATGCAAAATATATCAGTTGAATAAAGGAAATTAAGTTGTATCAGCATTATCCAGATTGACACTGGAATTTACCTTGAATCTTACCAACAGTTACAGCTGGAAAAGAATCTGTAAGCCTAATAGCCTGGTGAATGTTCACTGATAGAATGTTCAGCCAGACCTGCAGAAAAAAGAAGGCTGAAGAGTCCATTTCTTCTGTGAAGCTAGCAATGACCTGAGAGTTTTGCCTTCTGGGTGGTGTGAATCTGTTGGGAGTCTCTTGACTTCTGATTAAAAATATTTATACTTATCTTAGTGGTTTTCCTCATCTGATATATCTACCACTTCTCTCTCTTTGGATCTGCCTGGGGGCCCACAGCCATGAATTATGATGTGAATCATGACCATACCTTACATTTCCTGGAGCACTTTGCATTTTGGGAAAGGGCTTTCAGGGCCATTAATTAGCTTGTTTGAAGTGATTTGCACAACAGAAAATAAGGGAAATTATATTAGTATATGATGTTGTGGTTTATAATAACTTTAAGTTTGCTAACTGTAGCGTGTGTGTGTGCGCGAGCACGTGCGTGCGCATGTTTGTATATGAGAGACAGACAGAAAGAGAGAGAGAGAGAGAGAGAGAGAGAGAGAGATTCTCGCCCCAATCAGATTGTGTTTGTGTACGTGTGCACCTTCTAGTTGGGAAACATGCACAACGTTTCCACCAGTGTCTTTTTCTTTGGACTGATAAGAGTGACATGCATGGAATGTAAAGATCTGAACTCAAGTCTGACTTATAAGAAGCCAGATCTGGATGCAAACCCAGGCTTTGCCTCTTGCTTGCTGTGTGATCTTAGGAAGGTTTCTGAACTTTTTTGAGCGTTTGCTTTCTTAGCCTGAGTGTTGAGTTGGGGGGTGAATGGCTAAGGCACGTAAAATTCCTAGTACAGTAAACCGCTCCCGTGCATAGTTTTGCTTTCCTGGGTTTCAGTTATCTGCGATCAACCGAGGTCCAGGAGCGAATGATCCTCCTGATATATTGTCAGAAGGTCAGTAGTAGGCTAACACTATATCGCAATGCTTGCGTCTTTCGCCTCCCTCTGCCTCATCACATAGCCATTTTGCCATCTTGCGTCATCACCTGAAGAAGGGTGACTTCAGTATAGTACGGTATTTTGAGACAGAGAGATCACGTTCACATAACTTATTCCAGCGTATTGTTATAACTGTTTTATTGTATTGTTTGTTATGTTGTTAATCTCTTACTACACCTTATCTAGGAATTGCACTTTATCATAGGTCTGTACAGTAGTGGAAAACATGGTATATATGGACTTTGGTGCTCTCCACAATTTCAGGCATCCACTGGGGGGTCTTGGAATGCATCTCCCACATGTAAAGGAGGATTTCTATGTGTAGCAAGTGTTCAAAATGTGAACCAAGAAAATCATAAGCTGCTGCCCTCATTCTCTATCCTATCAACAAATTAAGTAGTGTAAGTAATGTAACACTGCTTGAGTTCCTGAGACCATCTTTAAAAATATTTTTTGCATGGCTTGTACTAGCATATTTCGGTTTAATGAACAAAATTTGCAATGATGCTACAAGACTTGTGGATTTGGTATTCTCACAATATATGCTAACATGACCAGGGTTTTTCACTGTTTTACAGTAGTGCCGGCATAATAATCATATACCTTCTCGTAGCTGCGATCGCCCCCAAAATCCAGGTTATAATGATCTCTGAGACATACCTGTACTTTAGGATTAAGAATTGACCAAGAGGCGGGACACATGCACTCCATTCTTTTGGGAAAAAGCTGTGTTCCTGGTTTGCTCCGGCTGAGAACTCACAGAATATTGAAAGGGTCCGTTGTTCCAGCAGAGCCTTTGCAGGGCCACCTAAATGGGGTGCACATACCTGGGGGCCTTGACTGGCCATCTCGTTCAAAGAGGCGCGCTTCTCAACATGCAGCTTCGCACAGACTTCTCCAAGGGAGCTGTGTCAGCACTGGCTGGAAGCCGGAACCGCCACTTGCGTGTCTGGACTGATAACAGCCCTGCCAATTGATCATCCACTGTGACACCTTGTGGCTTGCTCCTTAACACAGTGAAAATGCACATGAGTGGAAGTGGCGATGTGCTGAATGGCACCATGTGGCACCGTTCTGGCCTGAGGAATCAGGCTGATGGAGAGGAAAGCTGCCTCCTTCCGTTTTCCTTAGAGATGCACCTGGGCGTTCCAATGTGCTGATTCGTCCCACTAATATCAGGGTAGAGCTTCCTTGATTTTTCATTACTGAATTCCCTAAGTTACGCATACCTTCCTGCATTTCATCTCCTTGACCAAGTCACCTGTGGTCTTTATTTAAAGCTCCACATTAATATTTTTTATCAATGTTTCCATCAACCTATATATATATTTATATATTGGAGAGAGTAGTGTTTGTTAAATTTTGCTTCCCGATAGAAGGACTTTCTTAGGACTCATGAGGATTTTATCTTGAGACTGAAAATTGTGTAGACAAGCAAAAGCTAAACTAATAAACAAGGCTGACCCTTTGGCAGTGCACACACACACACACACACACACACGTCTTCTTCTGCCTTATAATTTTAGCCATGATTACCCTGCAGTTGGTTAAAATCTCTTGCCTGAAACTGAAATGAAGCAGTTGGTGCATATCTCCTGCCTTTGAAAGGTTCTGATGGAGAACATTTGGTGGAGACTACCACTCTCAAAATAGCTGAATCCTAGAATTTCAGAGCTGGAATAGACATGAAAGATCATCCAGCCCTATAGCTCTTGACTTTGGAAGTGCAGAAACCACACACAGGCCGGGCTTACCTGGGCTCTGAAGTGCAGTAAATGGTCTCAGGTTTTGTAAATCTTAACATTAGTTGCCTGAGAATAACCAGGAACTGGCCACATTAAACACCGTCTTAACCAACGACTACCGATCCTACAAAAACTTTTTTTTAAAGTTTATGTATTTATTTTGAGAGAGAGAGTATCCAAGGCAGGTGTGGGGCACCATCTCATAAACCCGGAGATCATGACCGAAATCCAGAGTCAGACGCTTAACCGGCTGAGTCACTAGAGCGCCCCATGCAAAAACTTGTATGTTTCAAATCCCTTTCACCTTTTCCAGTTTTCTGATTGCCTTAAAATAGTATCGATCTTTAACATTGTGCCGGTGACGTTGAAACACACATCAGTAGCCTACATCTCTATAGGATTTTTAGGGCTCCTGGGGGGCTCAGCCGGTTAAGCGACTGCCTTTGGCTCAGGTCATGATCTTACCGTTTGTGGGTTTGAGCCCTGCATCAGGCTCTGTGCTGACAGCTCAGAGCCTGGAACCTGCTTCTGATTCTGTCTCTCTCTCCCTGTCCCTTGCCTGCTTACACTCTGTTTCTATGTCTCAAAAATAAATAAATGTTTAAAAAAATTTAGAATTTGTGATTGTTTTCTCTGCCAATTTAAAGTGTATATGTCTCAAAACATATATTTAATTTTTCTAATTTTAAAAACATGGCACAGTATTAGTATAAAGTATTTATAAAATACAACAATGTGCAAAGAGGTATATACCCATTTTCTCTAAAATACAAGCAAAAATTCCTGTTAACATATTAGTATATAAATGTAATCCACACAAGCATGTACATCAACCTTTTCATGCTTAGGAACATATTTGGCACCCTTTTGAATCTAGCTTTCTAAACTAAAATTAGGAGAGTTTCACCCTGCTCTTAAAAATTTAAAATATATTTTGAATTCCCTGAGTTTTATACACTTCTGCTTATATTTTAAAACATAAAACAGCATCTAAGAATTAAAAAAAAAATTATCTAGCTCCTTTGTGCCATGATTTGAACTCAAAGAATTAGGATTCTTAACAATCTGTCTTGTCCCCTAGTGAGATAGGATGCTGGTACTAAGAGTTTGGCTGTGGTTACTATTATGATTACCATTAGCATGTAATACTAGTCAGAAATCTTCACTAAAAGCTCCCTGTCTCCTTTTAAGAATGATTTTCCCTACTGTTTGAGGGCAGATCCTTTTCCCCCATTTTTCTTTCTCTTGTATTATTTCTGAGTCAAGAGGCAGCTGGCTTGCAACCTTGTGTAAGGTCCATAAATCAAAAGATTTTGCACAATTTATACTGGGAAGAAGGAGCTTGAATTAATGTTAAGAGTTAGTGTTGATCTAGAACCGGTAGGCTGGGATATAGCAAGTTAATTTATGACACCGTTTGAAGGACATATATTCGATTCAAGGAGAAAAGTGATATCTCAAAAAGTGGGCTGTGTCATGAGTTGTATGCAATGTTATCTTATTTTCTTCACTGGATCGAAGAGATCCTTGGGGTCAGGTACTATCTTATTCATGTTTGTATCCTTCATGACAATTTACATTCTCCGTGGCCAATAGTGGTCTTTTTTAAAAGACACATTTCACAGAGGCAGCCATTTTGTAACTAGATTCTGAGTTATTTATCATGGTTTTAATATGGGTAATATGCATTTTATAGATAAGCTTCATACACATATGCTTCTATTACAATGCTGTGCTGTGCAATAGCATCCCCAGCAGCATAGCCCTGGCATTAAATGATTAACTTCTGGAGTCGTGCAGACTTATTTTTCTTACTATTTATATAACCTTGAGTGAATTAATTTACCTTTCTGTGCCTCAGTTGCCCTCCTGGGTAATGTTGGAATGATAATAGAAACTATGTCTTTGGGGTTTTATGAGGGTTGAGCGAGATCATTCTTACAAAGTGGTTAGCATGGCGGCTCTCCTCTATATGCGTTAACTATTATTATTATGGCTTATTTGTGTAGTGGATATTGAGCACTTACCTTATGTGATATTACTGGTCTAGAGATGAAGAGGGAAGGAGTTTGCTGAGGGTACAGTAAGAATTTGTAGGAAGGAGCATCCTGAGGGCTGAGTGGGGATTTGCCAATCTGAGAAGGATGGTGGGAAGAAGGTTTTTGACAGAAAGAACGGTACATTCGAAGAAATTGAGGAAGGGTGAGGATTTGGACGTGGCTGGGGCTGCGGGTCTGGGGAGTCAGGTCAGTATGTATATATACGTGTCAGATGGGGTTGTGAGGGTGGTAGGAGATAAGCATGGAAAGGAAGCGGGGTTCTGATTGTGAGGGCTTTGGTGTGCTGGGCCAGGAAGTTAGGTCTTCATCCTTTAGAAACTTTTTATTGAACTTCACACGGTAAGTGCAAGCAGGGCACTGATGTGATTGTTTAGTTTCTCTGTGCCTTGGTTTCCTCATAGGATTGTTTTGGAGAATGTAATGAGATAAGGCCTATATACCTTTAGACCAGCAGCTGATAAATGGTAGGGATTAAACCGACAGTAGCTTCTACGGTATTGGACAAAGGGAACTAATTAAGGTAGTTTTTCGCCGGGGTGATGTGGTGTGTGTGTGTGTGTGTGTGTGTGTGTGTGTGTGTAACAATTTGATCTGCTTTTGGGCAAGATCCTTCTGGTCACTTTGTGGAAAGGGCTAGTGGTCTGTCTTGGCGCTTTCTTGTCTGCTGAGAGAAAGGAATCAGTGAATGGGGAGATGCGCAAAGGAAAAATTACACACAGTTATTGGCTGACGAGGCTATTTTTAGCCTAGTGTGTCTGAAGCAAAAGATGGGTTTTATGGCAGTTTTTTCTAAAGACGCAAAATTACCGCGAGCCAGGGTTGTGTAACTTGCCTAGGGCCACTTTAATTGTCCACCAGTGAGGCCCATGATGTGTGCGGTTCATGGAACTTTTTTCAGTCATTTTAGAAGATGGGTCCCCAGGTCTCCCGCCCTGACTTTTCCTTCTGCCTTTGACAGATTTGGGAAACCAGAAGTGATGCGCTATGCCTTCTGGGAAAACCCCCTAACATGGTAGCCTGCCTGGCACAAGGACCCCAGAGTGTTGTGGCAGTTAGTCAAGTGAAAAGGCAGAGTGGGGAGAGAGAAGACAGAGAGAGTTGAAATCCTACCCCACCCAGGACATGTAACATAAGTCTCAGAGACTCAGTTTCCAAGATGGCAGGCTGGAACAACGGTCCATCAACATCAGGCACGTCTTGAACACTCAGTGGGACCATGGAGGTTAATTGCCAAGACTGGCGTGGTATTGGGTGGTGACTCTTCCCTTCCCTCCATGACATTTGATGTGACATCATGGAGCCTGTAGACGTTTTTCATTTCAGCATTTTAGAGGTGGGTTTCCTGAACTCTTCTCATAGCTACTTTCCTCCCCAAACTTGAGCCTATGGCCCTGGATAAATCTCTCCCTTTCCTGAGCTCACTTCTTCTTCTTCCGACAGCTCTGGCGTAGACGAGATGTGAACGGCAAAGTTGTTTCGTCAGCCTCAGAGTCTCTGATTCCCATTAGGTGGACTATTTGCCTCTGTTTTTAATCTACTACATTAAAAATAAAATCAAGGTAAATAATGTGTTATTGACTCTCTGTCAAGCCTCCTGTCCCACCCTCATTGCTGAGGGGAACTTGCTGAGTCACAGCATCTTGCTTTTCCACACCAACTGGCTGGAGCTGGAGAACCATACTTCATCTCCAAATACTGTGAGCTCCATTGTCTTAACAACTACGCATGAAAGAAGGTCCAGGGATTGTTTTTTCTGGTCATGATAAAAGAACCACAAAATGCAAATGCAGGGTGTCCTAAAATTACAGAGATCAGTGGGTGCCTCGTACTGTCAGGTTTTTTTTTTTTTTTTTAAGAAAGGTTAAAATTCATCTGAACCAAAACTAGAAAATAAGCTTAAGGTGTTAGGTTACTCTGCAAAGACTGTTAATGCCTGTTGGCTAAGTGCATTAAACTGCTTTGAAATGATCACTTGTGTGTACTATTTTAAAAACTGCTTGCTGGGTGGTGATTTAAACCTGTTTTTTTCTGGACTCAAAACTTCGCATTTGTCTGTTGAAAAAAATACTGTATTTGAGACAAGTACACATTAAAATATAGTTTATTATATTTACAGGCATTTGTCTGCAAGGAAAATATGTCAAGACGTTCATAGTTAGTTCAGACATTCACTGAAATCTCTGCCTTAATTCAGTCCATTGTGTGTGCAAGGAGCCTCACTGTATATATATATGGTATGGCCAGGTCTCCAGAGGCCTCCTTGAAGGGAAACCAGATACCCTTGGTAGAACAGCAGAGTGGGGGCTGGGGAGAGAACGGGTGGGGAACGGTTTCCAGTCCTAATTCTATATTTCCTGTGATTTTTTTTAAAATGGAGGCAGGGGAAAAGGAGAAAAGGCAGAATGCTGTTACTTTTATGATGGCTTTGATTTTAAAACCATTAAAGAAGTAGCATTTACTGTGGCACCCTATAGTGTCTATGACGGGATTGCATTGGCTTATTTATCCCTCAATAACTGATTTTTTTTTTTTTATTATGTGCTCATTGCTGGAGGACAGCAAGCAAACCCTGCCCTCAGGATGCTCATAGCCTACTGGGGAAGGCAGCCAGTTAAACGTCTACTTACGGTTTAGGGATGTAGGGTGACAAGGGTTCTGATGAGCAAGACCCGGCTGTTGAGAACAGTGAGGATAGACGTTATCCCAGGAGAAACTGCAGTATTGTAACACACACATACACACGCGTATACACATGCACATGAGCATGCATAAAACATGCATGCATACATGTGCACACGTGCACGTGCACACATGTGCACACTCTAAGTTGCTTATGATATGTAGTAAATTGTGACCAAAATATTCATAGCTTTAATCTAGGGCAACCCTAACTTTTTGACAATGCTGCATATTTAGTGATCTTTAGAGGAACTGAGCTGCTTAAGCATCCAAACCCAGGGCATAAAGCCACGAAGCATTAAAGTGATGGCTACAGATTGAAGGAATGCTGCAGCATTAAAGTGATGGCTGCAGATTGAAGGGATGACTGCAGCATTAAAGTGATGGTTACAGATTGAAGGAATGCTGCAGCATTAAAGTGATGGCTGCGGATTAAAGGAATGCTGCAGCATTGAAGTGATGGCTGCAGATTAAAAGAATGCTGCAGCATTGAAGTGATGGCTGCAGATTAAAGGGATGCTGCAGCATTAAAGTGATGGCTTCAGATTGAAGGGATGCTGCAGCATTAAAGTGATGGCTGAAGACTGAAGGGATGACTGCAGCGTTAAAGTGATGACTGCAGATTGAAGGGATGCTGCAGCAATTAAAGTGATGGTTGCAGATTGAAGGGATGCTGCAGCATTAAAGTGATGGCTGCAGATTGAAGGGATGGCTGCAGCAATTAAAGTGATGGCTACAGTTTGAAGGGATGATGCAACATGAAAATGATGGCTGCAGATGGAAGGGATGCTGCAGTATTAATGTGATGGCTGCAACCAGGCCTTTTAACCTATTAGAATCTAAACCTCAGAAGAGAGAGAAAGAAAAAAAGGCAACCTCTCTAAGCCTACTTAAAAGCCAAGATATAGCAAAAATAATTCTTTTTTTTCCCTTGACCATGAGAAATTGTCTATGTGTAGGGTAGAAAACATCATCTTTGTCAGGGTGTTGAATGTAGTGATTTTCATAAAACTTCTAGGCTGTTACTTAGTGAATCTTAAAAAAAAATTCCCCCTCCGCCCACTATCCAGCTAGACAATATGGAGAAAAATTTAGGAAGACACAGATCATGTAAAGCCTTGAATGGTTAGGAATCCATAAAATTGAAGGCAGAGACTTAATGAGAATTTTTGAGACTCTCACAAAATTTAACGGCAGAAACAATGAAAATCAAGTGAACATGTACTGAGTGTTTGCTTCATGCCAGTCTCATAGTCAAGGCCCAGAGAAGTTAAACAGGCCTTTGGTCATACTGGGAGGAAGCTTTTCATTGGTTGACAATTTTGTCTTCAGTTCCTAAGTGGGAACCAGCATGTGTACACTGAGAATCTACTGTGAGTGTCACATCACTGAATGTCACATCACCGTGGCCTTCTTGAGGTCAGGGACCGCGCTTGGCTCATCTTTGTATCAGCACTGCAGAGCACAGGGCTGAGCACAGAAGAAATGCTCTAGACTTTTCTTGACTAAATGAAAAATATGAGAGAAGCAGCAAGCTCAGAATTTTAAACGCAAGGAACTGGAAGTTCCACACAGCACAACATCTGTCTTCCCAGGCACAGCAGCAGCTCACAGGACATGCTTATGTGAATTAGTAAAAGGTGTTCCATCTAGGTGAGCCTACGGTCCTTTTGTACGAAGGGAAAGCTTTCTGGTTTCCCTGGCAGGCAGAACGTGGCCCCAAAGCACTTCGCGAAATGGTTTGGACTTCAGCCCCCTCTTCCTATACTCTTGGCCAGTTGTGTCTTTGCAGCTGGAAACTGCCCAATTGTACAAGAGGGCCTGGTTTTATTTAACTTAATCATCCAGACTCTAATACAGGACCTGGAATCTGACTGATAGTTACTGAATATCATTGATTAAACACATGAAAAATTTTAAAGAAGTGCTGAATTGTCTTCTGGGATTATAATATAATAACTACAGTAGAGCGTTCGGGCTATGTGTCTTGGAGAAGGTTGGACTTGAATTGGTTCTGTAAGAAATTAGAGGATTTGGATTTGTTGGAGGAAGAAGGGTCTCCCAGCTGGAAGAAACAAAGTCCTGAGATGCCACTAAGCAAACAGGTATGGGGTAGGAATAGGATGTAGTTGGCTGACTTCTGCTCAGGGAAGTGTCTGCAGGTGTGAAGGGGGTGGCGTGTCTGAAAGAGGAACCATTCTCCTCTATCCCACGCTTGAGCACCATGTCCACAGAATGCAGTGTGAATGGGACTTGACGGACTTGTTAAATTTGCTTCTTGTTTCTGAGCGAGACACTCTTCTTCTCTGCCCATTCAGTATTATTCAGAGGTCTACAGAGAAATAGAACTCTAGGATATCCCTCATCTCTCTCTCTCTCTCTCTCTCTCTCTCTCTCTGTATCATCTCTCTCTGTGTCTCTGTCTCTGTATCTCTATCTAGGAAGACATTTATTTTAAGGGATTGGCTTATGTGATTATGGAGGCCGAGAAGTCCCATGATCTATCATCTGCAAGCTGGAGATTCTGGAAAGCTGGTGATGTGGTTTGAAGACCTGAGAGCCAGAGGTCCAGTGGTCTAGATTCCAGTTTGGAACCTGAGCACCAGAAGGGCCAAGGGCAGGAGATCAGTATTCCGGCTCAATGAGTCAGGCAGTTTATTCAACCATCCTCTGCCTTTTTGTGCTATTCAGGCTCTCAACCAATCGGATGATACCCACTCATACTGGGGAGGGCATCTGCTTTACTCAGGTTTCCAACTGAAATGCCAGTCTCTTCTGGAAACACCTCACAGACACACCCAGGAATAATGTTTCACCAGATAATCTGGCATTCCGTGGCCTGGTCAAGTTCACCCATGGAATTAACCATCACACGTTTCCCTCCTAAATGTATGCCTTCTCAGCTATAAGAAAGAATGGTATTGGAGGTCCTTGAAAGCGTGGCCGAGGAATTTGGATTTCACTTTGTAATAATAGGGACCATAACGTGTTCATGAGCAGATCTATTAAAATCTTAATTCATTTCCTCATTCAGTATAGTATTTATGTTGAGTAGGGACCAGGTGTTGAGCATACAGTGGTGCATAAAAATAGACACGGGCCTTTCTGTAGGAAACTTAAACCAAGCCAAGGAGGTATGCAGCGAGCAAATAATCATATACGTTGATATACAGTTATAATGTGTAAAATGTGTACTATATAACACAGTGTGATAAATGCATCAGAGAAATCCAGCATGTTTCTGTAAAGCATAATATAAAGAAACCTGGTCAATGCTGATGGGAGCAGTAGTAAGGAAGGCCTTCTTTGAGGAAGTGAAGTTTTAACTAAGATTTGAAGAACAAGGGTGCCTGGGTGGCTCAGTCCATTAAGCAGTCTGACTCTTGATTTCAGCTCAGGTCTTGATCTTAGTTAGTTATGAGACTGAGTCGGGCTTGGCACTGGGGCTCCATGCTGATAGTGTGCAGAGCCTGCTTGGGATTCTCTCTCTCTCCTTCTCTCTCTGCCCCTCCTCTGCTCACATGTGTGAGCTCTCTCTCTCTAAAAATAAATAAATTTTTAAAAAACATTTAAAGAAAAGAAAAAAATGAGATTTAATTAGAAAAATGGAATCTGTGGTGGGGGGGTGTCTGAGTGGCTCAATTGGTTGGGAGTCTGACTCTTGATTTTGGCTCGGGTCAAGATCTCCGGGTCATGAAATTGAGCTTTGTGTTGGGCTCATGCTAAGGAAAGATCTTGCTTAAGATTCTCTCTCTCTCTCTCTCTCTCTCTGCCCCTTCTCTGTTCATGTGTACTTTCTCACTCTCTATCTCTATCAAATAAAAAAAATGAAATTTGGGGCACCAGGATGGCATTTTAAAAGAGGAACAGCAAGCGTTAAGGCCTGTGGTAGTCTAGGGCCAGGTTGTCTGGAGTGCAGAGTGTAAGAAAAAGTATAAGTGCAGAGGTAAGAAGCAATAGATAGATAGATACTATAGATCTATCTATAGATAGATACATGTTGGGGCCAGATCATGTTTGACTGTGGTTAGACCATGTTAAGGATTTTGGCTTTTTAAATACAAATCATACTGGGGCACCTGGGTGGTTCAGTCAGTTAAGTGTCTGACTCTTGGTTTTGGCACAGGTCATGATCTCACAGTTTGTGAGTTCGATCCCCTCATCAGGCTCTGCGTTGGTGACCTGGACATAGCTTTCTTGGGATTCTTTCTCTCTCCTTCTCTCAACCTCTATCCCGCTGTGAGTCTTTCTCCCTCAGAATAAATAAATAAACCCTAAAATAAATAAAAATTAAAAACTCATGCTAAGAGCATGGGAAGTGTACTCCTTTTAATGGGGGTTTGAAAGAGGGTACCACTTTGGAATGGCGTTTTGAAAACATTACTCAGGCTGTTGAGGGGAGAACGATTTGGAAGGCTTTAATAGCAGATGTAAGAAGAGAAGTTGGAGACAGCTATTATGCTTTTCCAAGAAAAAGATGACAGTGCACTGGGCCACCAACAGAGGGGACAGAAGAACATGGATGGGACTGTGCTTGGCGCACTGGATTGGCTATGGATGATGTTGAGTAGAAGAAGTCTCCAGGCTGGGATGAGAGTAGGGACTCTTCTTAGGTTTCATTTCTACCCATTCTTGTCAACAGCATGTACCTGTGTCCTCAAGCTGAAAATCAGTGTATAGTTTAATGCTTTCCACTCTACCTGCCTCCCAGAACCCACTTGAAAGGGCTGTAACAGCATCCTCTGTGTCCATCAATTCTGCCACCCCCTTCATAGCTTTATCCACCTCCCCAGAGCTGTGCATTTCCCAAGCTCCTCCTCCAGCTTGTTTTTGATTACCTTCTATTTTCACGATATCTTTATTACTTACCCGTTTTTCAACATTCTTTGCTCTTTTTTTTTTGAAGCAAAGATTGATTGAGTTCATTTCTCTTCCCCATTTTTGAGTCTCATTATTTCCCTGTTTCTTCTTGGTGATTAGTGGTCCTGTTTTCTTTCAAGTGCCTCTTATCTTTGAAAAGCTCTTGTGATTCTCTTAAACCCATTTGCCATTTTGTTGGCCTGTCTTCCTTTCCACTGTAAGCCTTAAGTATGGCATTATAGTTTTCTTTCATCCCCTCTTTCCTTCTTCAGGTATAACTATAGACACTTCACTGCTCTAAGATTGCTAAGCAGTGTCTGACACAATATAGAAGCTCAATAAATATTGGTTAAATTTGTTCCTTTTATTGCATGCACAGACTTTGATGGAGCCACTTAAAATGCTTCGTGTACGTGCTCTCTTTTATATTTAAATATGTATGTGTGTGGCTACCTGAATCCTGGCTTTCCCTGGGGAGACTCACAAAATCATTCTTTTGTGACTCTGTAACAGAGAGGTAACATTTCACTCCTGCCTGTGGAAATGCCTCAAAAGTGTTGGGTGAGCATCATAAATATATGTCAGTTCAATCAATTTTTATGAATGCATTTATGTTCCCAGTTCACTGCTAGATGACTTTTGATATTTTTGCATAATGATTATGGGTCTCAGTTTCTGTATCTGTTAAGTGACAATAATCAAGGAATTAGAGAAATGTAGGGACATTTAGAGTATGCATTTATTCCATGGGTAGAAATTGTGCTAGATTCCAAAAAAACGCAAGAATGACTCAGACTGGGAATTAAAAGGAAAAGGGGGTGATTTGTTCAGTGAGCCCCTTGAAGCTCCAATTGAAAATCAAAGGATTGCTTGCCCTGCATTGGAAGTATAGTTGACCCTTGAACCACATGGGGGTTAGGGGCGCCGACTCTCATGCAATTAAAAATCCAGGTAAACATTTTGACTCCTCCAAAACTGACTCATTGCCTACTGTTGACTGGAATTCTAGCTAATAACATAAACAATTGATTAATGTATTTTGTACAGAACACATAGCCTTTCAATAAAGTAAGCTAGAGAAAAGAAAATGTTATGAAGAACATCATAAGGAACAGAAAATACATATGCAGTACTGGACCATATTTATGGGAAATAACCTGTGCATAAGAGGCCCCGAGCAGTTCACATCTGTGTTGTTCAAGGGTCTACTATAGTCCCTAAAGTGAGGTCATTTCTTTCCTCAAACCCTGTCCGGTGGTCTCTCTCACCAGGTCAATGTTAAGGTGAAAATAAGGTAATAGACTTGAAAATGTCTCGAACAAATAAAATTACTTTACAAATCTATACTGGGAAATTATCACTGAATCAGTGGTTGGATGGCTTATGCAATGGTATATGTTTGGTTAGTGAAAGGAGACTTTTGGGGATCAATGGAAGTAGTTATTTCTAGAAATAGCCTGTTGTTTGCTGATTGCTGTTAGCTGGCATCACTTTAATGCCTTCCTCCTAATGTACCTAGAGATCTGTGATGGAATTATCTATGCAAATTGAATACCTAAAAAAAAAAACCTCCCCACAAACCTTTATGTTATATTTATAAACTTTACATTGTACTAAAGTCAGCAAATGTCACAGAATTAGAATCAGTAAATGCAAAAGTGAAGGTTTCCATAGCAACAGTAACTAACCCATATTGCATGTAAAATGGAGTGTACATTAGGATTTACATTTGATCGTCTATTAGTAGAGAAAACTACTATATAGAACAGGTGCAGTATGGATACATTTGGGTGACCTTAGTGGCTCTTTGTCTTTACACTTCAGGCTTTAGTTGCTCTTACTTTTTTGTATCTATCAAGTTTTGACTCCTTCAAGGAAAATGAGGTAGGAAAAATTAGAGGCGACATTAGGGCAGAGGTGTGCACCCCTAGATTCAAATGCAGCAGAGCATCATCCTTGCATAAATTATCAATCAACTCGGTAGTTGTTTCAGAGAAAGAAATAGACCCAGAATACTAAACGTTTAAGAAATTGTTGCACATAGGGCACTTAAGAATTTCTGTCTCCATAGTCAGTATATCCAAACTAAAAGATGGTAATGCAAGATGATTTTGTGGCTTTGAGTTGGCTGGGGGAGGCGGGGAGCCCATAGGAGGGTAGCAGGACTGGAGGCAAAGATGTGGGCCAAAGCCCCAGCCCACCCTCCCATATCTGTGCATCTGGCCTCCCTCGCTGAACTTCAGTTTCCTTCTATTATGCATCCTTTATCTGTGACCAGAGGTTCTTGGTATCCCACATCAGAACGGGAGGAGGAGAGGAGGAGGGGGGGGTGTGGAGTACTTTTGAGGTTCTAAAGCCCCCTACATGGATGATGGCTTTGCTAGTGTGTGAGCTGCCTCATAAGCCAACGCGCCCACCCCCAAAGTTAGACTGTCTTCCCTGGGGAGAGCCTGTCCTTGGCTGTGGCTTACATAACAGGATGTGTCCTCACTCTGCTGGCCTTCGCAGCCCTTCTGGTGGAGGGCTCTGAGTCATCGCCGAGAAACAGTTAGGCCTCCCTCTCTGTCAGTCTAGATCGGGAGATGGCTCTAGATAGACGCTCTTTTGTTGGACAAAATCTCCTTTTATAAAATTGGAAGAAGGATTGGTACTGACTAAACTTATGATTCACTCTAAAATGTAGTTGAGTTTTAAAAATAATTTTAAGTACTATCAGTCATGAGGTGCCCCCCCACCCCCACCCCGCCGCATAAACTTGAATCGTCTTAAGTACTCTTTGGCTTTGCTCTCGCACTCTCTGATATCGTAAGTCTGTAGTAGGGGCACAGGCTCTGCTTTTCATCATGTAACCATGATAATTTCTAAACAATTATTTTTGAATCAGTAGTTAATTTGGTACAGCATAAGGAGTTAGGATGAAGTTATCTGGCTAAGCCTGAGATCAGAATTTTGTGGTCAGCCCAGAAGCCTTCTTCGAGCCACATCCCCTCCTTGTACTCCTTGTATTGGTGGACTTTTTTGGGGGTATTAACTTTCTGGTGTTTTGCCTATCAGTTTCAGCTGCTGTTTTCAAATTGGCTTTCCTCACTTTCCAGTGGATACATGTTGGCTATTCTTGATTCTCTTATTGTCTGTGCCATCAAATGAGCCACAGTCTCCTTCTGCTTCTTCCTGCCCAGATAGTGCTAACATGCGTGTCTTTTGTTCGCAGCCTGTCCCACCTGCTTGTGTTTGGGCGTTCACCACACCCCCAACGCCATCTTTTCCTATCATAGAATTTTTATTTTATACTTCTTAAAAAAGCTTTTTTTAGCCTTTGACATTTTTTAAAAATCCAACATCACTCTTGTACATACATAAACAGGAATGTACATAAACGGGAACGTAAATTGATTATGTATTGCTAAGAGTTTTCATTGTTCAGGGTCTAACTTTTCAGAGTTGTTCCTTGACTCATAGCTGTCCAAGATTTTCCACGTAGTATAACCTCTGTGCCGTCAAACATGTTGATGAGACAGCATTCTTCGAAATAATGCATTAAAAAAATTGGTGCCGAGCTCTGAGTAGGCTTTGCACGATGTAGACCTTGCCTAATTTTGGAAGGCAGCTATGCTCACCACTATAGCACCAACGTGAGCGTGCCCAATTTTGAATAGTTCTTGGGAAGGTAGCTAATCTTGTTGGATGCACAATCTCCCTGACTCTTACTCTGAAACATCCATTGCGAGAGGTTAAAGAGTGATCCATTTTTGTCTCACGTTTTCTTCCGAGCCACTTACACCTCTTCTGCAAATTTTGATGCTTCCATTTTTAATATCTGCACATGTGCAATGACAACAATAGCTTTACAGAGATGGTAAGTTAAAGTCTTATTGTAAAACATGCATTGAGAATTCAGAACCCAGAGCCATTGATAGAATTTATGATCTATAATATATACAATTATAAACAGAAATAGAAATAAATATTTGGAATTTTCCTGCACTTCTTATTTTTGTAACCTACTTTTGCACCTGAAAATACATCCCAAACATTTTTTTCATTAAGTATGAGCTAAAACTGCACTCTAAGATCTGCACATTTTCTAGTCTATGTATTACCAAGCTATACGTAATAAACACCTTTTTGATCTTCTAATTTTGTTGTAAGTATTTTCCACGGGTTTTTAGTATTGCACGACTCTGCCCAGTTTCTGTGGGGAGTTGAAGATATTTCAAACTGATGCTCTTCATTGTTCACAATAGTCAAAAAGTAGAAGTGATCCAGATGTTTGTTGACTGGTGAATGGATCAACAAAATGTGGTATATCCATTCGGTGAAATACTTTCAAGCCATCAAAAGGAACGCAATCTAATACGTGCTACAGCATGACTGATCCTCAAGGGTATTATGCTAAAAAAGTGTTACAGAAGACCACACACACGAATCGTGGGACTATATGGGTGGATATGGGTTGGAACGAGAGTTCCCACAATGGGCATGAGGAAAACGTGCTCAGACTGCTTACAGTTATGATGTACAACTTGGTGCATTTACTAAAAATGAAAACATATGAATGTTATGGCTTGTATAATATACTGTAAGAAAATCATTTAAAAAAGCTGTCAGCCACTCTTGATGTTTTCTTAGAATAGAGGGTCGCCCGTGGGGCTCAGTCAGTTAAGCGGTTAGGCGTCTGACTCTTGATTTCAGCTCAGGTCATCATCCCAGGATTGTGGGGTTGAGCCCTGTGTCAGGTTCTCTGTGCTGATAGAGTGGAGCCTGCTTGGGATTCTCTCTCCTTCTCTCTCTGCCCCTCCCCGGCTTGAGGGTGCTCTCTCTCTCTCTCTCTCAAAATTAAACAAATAAATTTTAGAAAAAAATGTTTTAAGAATTTATAAAAGAATATAGAGGTTTAAGACTAAGCATTTGCTTAAAATACAAATGATAGAATATTAAAATGTTACTTTTTTTAGAAAACTTTTTTAGAATTCAAATAATTCATGGGGTTTTTCCCCCTAAGGCATAAGGTAAAAGTATAGGAAGCATTAAGAACAAAGAGTATGTTTTGTCAGAAAATCTTCAGGTGAACAGACAATGTTTCCGATTGTGTGAGAGTTCCAAGTGTCAGAAGGAATATAAAAAATGAAGCCCAAGTCAGTTTTTTAGTTGCTTTCAGTCATAAGTCCTTTTCTGAGCTTGTACAAGAACAAGTTCATTCTGTCTTCTCCACTCCCAATATTGGGTGCTAATTACCTCATGGCTCTAGGTCCTCTCGTCGCTGGGCTCACTGTTTGCAGGGGCTCAGCTAGTCCAGTGTCATGGAGACACACTGTAGGCAGACACGCCATCTTCTTTCACAGTGTTTTCCACGTTCTGTCTCTTGACTTGTCTGACACCCCACCACACAACGGCATCTCTCCTGCCTGGTTGCTTTTCTTGGCCACTGGGTTGTCAATGGGACTCTTAGAATGTGGCCTTAGATGCAGAAAAGCCACCCCACAGGGGATTTGGTCAGTCTGGTTCAAATAGGGTGGCTTCCCTGGTTTGTTTACAGATGTCATAGGAAGTTTACTTGTAGATCTTGTCACCTGTTATGGAACGATATTGAAAGTTGTGTGATAGTCACAGGCTAGCTACACAACACTGATCAGAAGCTATAAAAACTTTTTCTTTCTTTATTCCTCCCCTCTTGTACTGATTTCTAGGTTACTTGCAAGTGTTCTTGAGTGCCACACTATGAGAGGGGTCTAGAGTCCTATGAATGTTGACTTACAACAAACGATGCCACAGATTTACCTAAGAAGCCAAGAGGGCCAGTTGAAGTCATTCATTTTTTTCAGAAGTATTTATTAAGTACCTGCTACGTACCAGACATCTATTCTCAGCAAGGGGAAACATAAGCAGTAACCAAAACAAATGATTTTCATTTTTATTTCTTTTTCTTACTGTTTTAAAACTTACAATTTAGTGGAGGAACCAGATAAACAGGTAAACAGAGATACATAACGATATAGCATTAAGTAGTGATAAAATAATATGAAGGCAAATAAGGTCAGGGGATAGAAAGCCTGATGGACCCCACTAATGTGATCTGGGAAGACTTCTCTGAGCCAATGGAGGTTAAGCAGAGACTCAGACAAAATGCGAGAGACCACCTGGTGTGCTGATAACTAGCAACTGGTTCTTTAAAAAACAAATACATAAATAAACATGTTTACATATATGGGTTTTTAGAAATAAATTTTACTGACAGAAGGATATATAGTTCACAGTTTACATGTAATAATGAAATACACAATGCTCTTTATTACCAATTCTATATGGCCATTTAATTCTCCCAAAATGTTTTTGTTGATTTTTACTAAACTCTTGTTTGTAATCATTGCCGGACTATAATTTTAACTGACAAGAGTGGTTCTGACGTGAATGTTGGCTGATATTTTCTTTTACCTTAATGAATAAGAAAAAGTGAAACAACAGAGATGAATATCTGAATTTCACCCATTCATCAATGTCAGGAGTTCCTGTTCTTCTCCACAGGATAAGAGTTTTCCGACGCTGGATGAATATGTCCTCAAATGTCATGCTAGTTACAATGTAATGGTCACTGGAATGGCACACTTTTATGCTTTATCTACATTACTGGTATTTTTGTCCATTGTTTTGGTAAATCTAGAAAAACAAAACAGCAATCCCTGGTTGGTAGCATGTGCTGTGGTGTAAATATGCCCACGATGGACAATTGCAAGCTACCAACACGAAGTTGCGAACGTGGAGCTGTATTCCCACCATCTTGATACAATACTCATAAATAACCTCAGGAGCACAGGTACCAGTGAGATGCAGCAAAATAATTTGGATGCACTGTGTTTTATTACTTTTGTTTTTAATATAGTAACTTCTTTACCTGTATATTAACAACTGTCTCACAAAATTCCTGAAAATGTGATAAGGGACCAGATCTGAGCTGGCTCCAGCACACTGCAGTGGGAGACATGTAGGTATGTGAGAAAAGAGCATTCCAGGCAGAGGAAGAGGTATGTGCAAAGGCCCTCGGGTAGGGCTTGATAAGTTAAAGAAAAACCAGGAGGTTGGGGTTGTGGGCACAGAGTGGACGTGAGGCGGGAGGTGGGCAGCAGAGATAGTGGGGTCAGATCAGAAAGGAACTTTGCACCTGGCAAAAGGGCCATTTTAAGGGAAGTTGGAGTGATCCAGAGGGTTCCATACCCTCCAGGTGAGGCCACCCTTCATTCACACACACCACCCTCTACATAGATGCAGAGCCCTTAGACAGCTATGTAACTTTGAAGGAGTCACTGACCTTCTTGGCCATCACTTTTCTTACATGTAGGATGAGGAAGTGAACCAATGTGGCATTTATGATTTTTTCCGGTTCTAACAACCTCTGACTCTAGTTAAGGCTTCAAATCCTTTTCTTGCAATGAATGCAGTGAGTTCTGCTGCCTGTTGACTATCTATGGAGACTCCTGGGTTTGGGCTTTCTCAGCACTCCTGCCATATTGATATGGTTTTGTTTCTTCCCCCAAACACTGTGAATCCCCTGCCTCTTCCACGCCTTCTACTGGCCTCTGAATTTGGTGGCCTGTTTCTGTAGCTGTCTTGTAAAAAAACAAAAACAGACAAACAAAGAAAAAACCCAGTGACTTGCTTTTTCCAGTTAAGCATTTGGGCTCAGCGGAGAGCAGCCCTGTTCATTTTAAATGTTGTTGCTGGCCGGCCTTCAGCTTGGACACCCACTCACATCAGCTCATGTCACTGTCACCCTGAATGAACAAGTCTGCAAAGACTGAGATACCTGGTGGAGGAAAGGCTGCAAGAGGGGAAACAGACTCAAGGAACTTACTGAGCAAGGCTCTTGGATCTCCATATTGTTCTTCTAGACCGATCTCAAATTAGGAACCAACAACAGCTGGGTTCTCTTTAGATTGTTAAGGTGGGGGACGATCGAAGGTATCCCTGTGGAGGGTGAATATCTACCTATGACCAAACCCCAAGTTCAAGAGATGAAGCACATAAACTGTACTCCTGTGACTTGGGAACTTCCTGTTTCAATAATATTCATAATTTTTAGAAACATAATGCAGTGGTTAAGATCTCAGGCGGTAGCGCCAGGCTGCTTCATTTGAATCCCAAGCCAACCATTCCTTGGCTAAGTTATCTGACTATGAATCATCTTTCTCATTTTTAAATGAAAGTTGGTAGTAACAGTAACTACCTTGGGAGGTTTTAGGATTAGATAAATGAATGCTGTTACATGGTGTTTCTAGAACATGGTAGTTGCAGAAGCTCCATTGTACCTATGATTTCATTTTCTCTTTGGAACAATCTCTGCTTAGTCAGTTTGGGCTGCTGTAACAAAAATAGTATAGACTCGGTGGCTTAAACAACAAATATTTACTTCTCACAGTTCTGGAGGCTGTGAAGTCCAAGATCAAGGCGCTGGCAGATCTGGTGTCTGGTGAGATACACTTGTTGGCTTGTGGCCTTCTAGCTGTGTCCTCACGTGGCTGAGAAAGCTGGCTCTGGTCTACTTTACTTCTCATGAGGACATCAGTCCCATCAGGGAGGCTCTTCCCTCTTGACCTAATCACCTCCCAAAGGCCCTGTCCCCCGTCACATTGGGGGATTAACATTTCAACATATACATTTTGGGGGGACACAGATATGAAGTCCATAACAAGTCCCCTCTCTTGAAGAAAGTTGGCAAATATTGCTACTTCCATTTCAGAGGGATTGGCATAGCATGATTTACTTTTCCTGAAACTTCAGGCATTTGAGAACCATTTCTTAGGATTTTTGCAATATGTGTACTAGAATTCAACTCAGGCGGGTCTGCCTGACCCTAACTTCTAATTTTAATCATTTTACTACTTGAGTATCTTTGGGGAAGTTAATTAACTTCTCTAGGCTTCACTTCCTTACCTGATGAAAGGGGGCAGTCATAACAGTAATGATAACCATGCCCACCTCATAGTGGAGTGGAAATTAAATGAAACAATCCTTATGAAACACTGAGGCATTCGCCTGGTGCCTGGAATTTGCATGGTAGCATCAGTTATCATCACCAGTGACATCATCAGTATTATCCTCCTCATTAATATCATCATTGTCACCACCACCACCATCATCACCACCACCATCATCATCACCACCACCATCATCATCACCACCATCCTCACCACCATCATCATTACCATATCATTGTCTCAGGAGAAGAAACAACCTCAAAGAGAGCAAGTGACTGGGCTAAAGAAAAGCACCAAAGTGAAGGTGTTGGGCAGGAAGTGAGGGCCCCACGTGAACAAGGCATGTTTCTGTGTTACACTCTGCATGTTCATGGTTATGACCACTTTGGTCTTCCCTTCTCAAGCAACTGCTTTGCTGGACTGACTATGAAACACAATGCAGGGAGGAAAGCATTGGCCTGGGGTCCAAGTTCGGCTTTTTATTCTCTCTCTTCATTGACTAATCTTCAGTGTGATCTTTAGCAATTCACTTTCCTCTGGGGCTCAGTTCCTTCCGCTGGTAAATGAGGGTATGAGGGCAGATAGTCTCTATGGTCTTTCAGAATGTTACAATAGTCTTTGGTTTATTTATTGGATTTAGTTGATTTACATACTTATGTACTTATTTTATTGATTAAATGCATTCTTTAAGTTAATACAGTAATGTAAAGTAGTATATAGAATTTCAAAAAATAAAGAACCATTACTTATCATTCCATCATCTAAATCTCATATTTATTTTATCCCAGTCGTTTCCAGTGTAGTTGCAGGAGAAGTGTGCTGCTTGTAACCCACATTTTCATTAACCTTGTTTCATGTGCACTTTCCATTGATGCCTTTTTGTGTATTGATTGTTTTTAAACGGCACTTAAGAAAAAAAGAAAACAAGAAAAAAAACCCTCTGCACAATCACCTTCCTTTTCTCCAGCTCTTATTACCCAGTCCTCTGTAGAGATCCTGTTAGACTAGAACAATAATGATTATACTTCCATGTAGTGATAAAGACTTTGAAGGAAAATGAAATGGGACCAGGGGTTAGAGAGTGACTGGGGTCGGGGCAACTGATTTAGAAATGGCGACAAGGGGAAGTCTCACTGAGGGAACATTGAAACAGTGGCCACATGCAGGAAGCAGAGGCATGAACCATGTGAAGGTCTGGGAGAAGAATATTCTAGCCAGAGACAGAAGCAAACTCAAAGGGTGGAATGAGTTTGGAACGCCTGTGGCGCAGTAAGAAGATCACTGTGGCTGCAGGTGTGAGTGGAAGATCCTGTCCCCAAGCTCTCTGGGACAAATGACCCTTCTCTTCTCTTTTCCAGAGTCAAATTGGATCCTGCTCAGAGTGACCTCACACAGTCACGTGGTGGACTACTGAGTCTACTAATTTTGTTATGTTCTAACTCAGCCACTCTCCTGGTGTGAGGCTGACTTCAGAATGCTTTCTCCTCCATCCGAAGGGCTGGCTTCATAGGCAAGGGCATATCACCAGATGGAAAATGGCTGGGTGTATCCTCACTATTGCTGGGGCTGGGTTGTGAAGACTTTCTGGATGAGTCTCCAGAGGGACTTGTTGGGTATCCTGAGCTCCAAAACATCAGAAACATCAGGCTGGTCACACAGTTAAGAAGGCAGACTCTTTCTGCCATAGGCCTGAAGGCAGTGGATTTGAATACACATTCATGGGGGCCAAGAGGGTCTCAGGATGGCCAAATGAAGGCTCTCCTAAGAGATGGCTATGGCTTCCTAGTTCCTGGCTTCATGGCAGATTTCTTTGTATTTCTGGTGCCCAAGAGGGGCCTTTAATTTCTCTGGGGATGATTACCTATCTCAGTCTTCATCTTCACATTTTACCAGAGTCTAAGGTTGACTGTATTAGTTTGGCACCAAAATTGGTAGAGATCTGCATTGGTGGTTCAGTGGTAGAATTCTCGCCTGCCAAAATTGGTAGAGATCTAAGGTGTAAACGGCTCAAACCAAGACCTAATGAGGCAGAGTATCTGGATGTGGGTCCCGGGACCTGCGTTTTCAGAAGCTGCCCTGGCCAGCCCCGCCTTCAACACCCTCACGGGGAAGATGCGCAAACTAAGAAGGTGAGGGGTGAAGTTAGATTGAAGCGAACGTGACAGACTCTTCTCTAGTTCTGCTTTCTCTACCTTTGGCGCCTTTTCAAAGAGGAATTAAATTAATAACTTGTTGATTTGTAACTCTTGCCCTTTAAACATGTAAGCTCTCAGCACGCTGGATGTCAGAATCATTAGTCAATACATCAATACTCCTGAGGAATGTGTTCACTTAACTAATAAAGCTGAGGCAAGGTTGTTTTTTTCCTCTGTCCTTGGCCGGCCGGATCTGGTGCCCTCTGTGACTGGAAACGTCCAGGCTGCCCGGGAAGCGTTGGTGATGGATGGCTCCTTTGCTCAAGTGGCTGTGACCGTCGGTATCCTCTTCCTTTTCCTGGTGACCAATCTCTGCGGGGCTTGGCATCCTTCTAAGGGTCACACAAAGAACTTCCAATCTGCTGGACTTGAGGGGCGGAGGGCTGTGACATTGTTCCTGTTTCTCTTATCGTTTGGTTTAATAATTCCAATTTCCTTATATTCCCGTGGGAAACTGGAAGCCTTTTGAAAACTACTGACAGTTGCAAACAGTGTGGGTTGCAGATAGCGCTGTTTAGAAAGAACTCACCCAGGGCCAGAGCTGGAGGCCTCTTTTGATTCCCACAAGATAGGACTGTTTCTATAGTTACCCTGGTATCCAACTTGTATTCCTGTCTCCGATTATTTAGGGGAAAGATCCAAACACCAAAAATGGAAAAAAGTGGAATATTACTCAGGATTCAAGAGAAGGAGACTTTAAGGCGTTTGGTTCTATTTCTGTATATCAAACGTGTGAGGATCGTATAGCCAAGAGAGTGAGCCTGTTCTTGTAAAACAATTTCCATGGGTTGGTAGGATAAAAGCAAGATAAAAGAATTTTAAATTGAACATGCATTATGTGGCAGCCATTTGATGTGCTTTATTTCTCATAAAAACCTTGTGAAGTAGGCATCACCGTGCCCATTTTACAGATGAGGAAGCTGAAGCTGAAGATGCTTGGGTAGCTTTGACGGAGGTCAGCTCTGGGGCAATTGAGCCAGAAGTCAATTCAGTTCAATTCTAATAGCTCTTGAGCACCTGTGGAATGTTCACAGAAGGTGCATTGGCTCGGGAGGATGCATCACACAGTATCTGTCTGGGAGGACAGGAACAGCATTGTGGGCAGAGAGAACAGTATGTGCAAAGGAGGAGTGGCAACGCATAGTGCATCTGGGGAGTGCGTGCAGCTACTATGTGGTGGAAGTATCTGCTATGAGCAGGGGCTGAAATCATGTCTAGAGGTCGCACAAAGCTGTCTGTGTGATTCTGTAGCCAACAGGGAAAGGCTTGTGAGTTTTAAAGCAGGGCTTTGCCATGATAATACTATCATTGATGTTGCTGGAATTGATGAGAGAGTTGGAAGTGAATGGAGTCACCTGCAAAGGAGCGAGGAGCCCTGAGCCAGATCTGCTTCAGTGAGGGGAGCTGAAGGCTTATCCATTTTGGCCTTCTTTGAACATCTGTAGCTCTGCTTCTCACTTCTCCCCCAAAAATGGGGGTCATTTTTGCCTCAAAACAGAACCTTTGTCAATGTCTGGAGATAGTTTTGCTTGTCTAAACCAGAGGGGAGAGCTACTTACATGTAATGGGCAGAAGTCTGAGATGTTACTAAATATCAGAAAACATACACGACGGGCATCTACACCAAGAATTATCCAGTCCAAAACATCAATGGTGCCATGGCTGAGAAACCCTGAGCTACAGTGATTTGGGTAGAACTGGCTGGGGTATGACTGAACATCACAATCTGTACATCATTATTATTATTTTTAACCTGTTTTGATCAGTTTAGTGAGTCTGTGCTTGAGTTTCCTTATCAGTAAAGTGGATGTAAGAAGATACTAGAAAGACTCCAGTGGTAAGATAAAAATTATTCTGAGCTTTTCAATGATTAATGTATATGTTCTTTAGAGACTTCTAATCAAGCATGGGAAGAAGTTCTCCAGAAGTAAATTGCGTGGTGGTGGCGGCGGTGGTGGGGTCCTTATAGTTAATTTATCCATTATAGTTAAGCTCCAAAATCCTTGTTTCAGGACTAACACCTACCTTTTTGTCAAATTATTTTAGATTGATTTTTTTTAATGTAGCTGTAGTTATGCCTCTGGGGTGTTCATTTTTTTTTTCTTCCCACTGAGGAGACATGGATCCATGAAGTAAAGAACCACAGTGTTGCTGAGATCAGTATACTGCTACATATACTGTGAATATACTGTGAATACTTCACCAACTGTGACTTAGTCCACAAATGTGGATCACTGCCAAAATTGCTCCAGCATTATAGAGTCTCTCATTGAATAGGCTGTCATGAAACAAGTGCTATTTGAGTGAGATCATCTTAGAACAATCTGTCAAGGAGCCATAGGGCATTTGGATGGGAGAGACCACTCATTTTGTTCAGTCCATCTGTACTTCTGCAAATGCGCAATTGGGGATTGGAGATGTGGAGTGAGTTGTCTGAGGTCACACAGCTGATGGGTGGCAGTCTTTGGGCCCTATTTATAAGGGCATGGCCATTTAAAACCAGACCACTTGTACCATGCTGGCATCCTGTATTCATAGATGATCAGGCATCATTTTCTTTGTTTGAGCAGAGGGGGATCAAGTACATAGATACCTTTGGGTCCCCATGATATTTGCTGAACTGAAAGGGTGCATATCTGTTCATACGGGGGGATGACTTTGTTTTCTTTGTGACAGTGAGTCTCTAAGTACCCAAATGATCAAGTCTTTGATTTGGTCTGGAAGTGCTTCTATTACACATTTTTTAAAAGCCCCCATCGGTATTTAAATGGTACAGAAAAGTACAGGTAAAGGAAAGTGACTGTGGAGCTGGAAAACAGTATTACTTTCCAAGCTACTCAAGCCCATCTATCTTTCTCAGTGTTCGTCCCAGTAGAAATCCATAGTTAGGAAGATCCTTTTTCAGCTAGGTTAGGGCATTGGAGAGTAGCATTCTATGTGCATTCACCCCATGTTTGCAGTAAAGCAAGGGTCATGTTACCAGATAGGGCTGGGTCTTTGAATCCTACCTCCATGGATAAGTTACCTCTCTGAGAATTTTCTTCTCTGTCCATAGGGACAGTAATAGTACTTGCCTCTAAATTGGAGGATTATTTCCTTAAAATTTGCATTAAGCATTTTGCACAATGCCTGACAAATTATAAAAGCGTAATTTTTATTAGCTTGCACTTTTTATTATTTCTATTATTATATTATTATTTCATTATGAAACGTGTCATCACATAGCAGGTTTTCAACAAACGCTCTGTCGTTTTTTTTGAGTAACTCCTCTGCCACCACGTGACTGTGTGGTCCAGAGAAAGGGACCCTCCTCTGTGGGCCTCAGCCTCCTATTTTGAAGGAAATGAAGATGGCCCCACCCACCTCTGCATGTTCTTGGTAATTAGGCTCTGAGTCTATGGATCTGGTGACACCACAGCTAAAGAATCCAAAGTGACAGTGTTGGGGAAAAAGCGTTGAGCAGTGGGAACCTACTGAAAAAAAAGAGTATTTCTTACGATGTTGATTCTAGGGTGAAGACTCACCCTTGTAATCAAATGGAAATAATTCTGATGGGAAAATAGGAATGAGGGTTTGTGGCAGCCCTAGTACGGCCATATTGCTCCTGGCTTTCAAAATGCAGTTAACTGGCTCTTATTAACTGGGACCCAGATGAATCAGGCACACCCACTGCCAGTCCTGACAAGGAGCATGGGATCCTTCCTTACTCTGCAGGGCCATTACTCACACAACTCAGGTGATCACAAGTTAAAGTGGCAAAATGTTTCAAGGACAAGTCATTCCTCCCATCTCTAGTGAGGAGGCTTCACAGGAGGGCTTCCCAAGACCAGAGGACCCATCTGTGACTTACTGAGAGTGTAACGACACCCCTTTCCTTAGCTCACCTTTGTCATCTGCAAAATGGGAAATACATGAACAGTCATGGACGTGGTGGTACTTCAATGAGATGATGCCCATCATAATCTCAACATAATCTCAAGAAATGCTTTTCTTCTTCTTCTTCTTCTTCTTCTTCTTCTTCTTCTTATTATTATTATTATTATTATTATCTAAATGTAGTGGTTGAGCAAGGTTCTACTGGAGGCCTCTTTTGGTTTAAAAATACATGATTTCGAGTTTGGAGGGTTGGCTGGTCACATGGCAATCAGCACAGTCTTCTAATGAATTTAAAAAAGAAATGTCCTAAAGAACGTAGGCAACAAGACAGAAAGCACTGCGTATTGACGCAGTTTGTGTAGTTCAATAAATATTGTATTGGGTCCAGGATGGAAAAAGGATGTTGCCAAAATAATTGTGATGTGATAGTCTAAAAAAATAAAGGCAACAATAGGCCAGTGGGCTGGCCAGCAGGAAGCCCCAACAATACCCCCACCTTTTTCCTGTACCTTACCGGGAGTTCCTTCCAGGCACACAGATAACCGGCGGGTGATAAAGCCGGACCGGGTTCGGTGCCAGCCGAAAATAGAAGAATTAGTGTCAAATTGTTATCTGATCAGAATATGGTCTTAGCAAACACCCTTCCCAAACTCTATTTAAGAAAGTCCCTTGTGGGGAAAAGCCCTTTCCCACCTGCTTGGCCCCTCTGTGCACAGGGACGGTGACGCACTGAGGCTCTGCTCACCTGGAATGTCAACACACGCGCACATCCGGCTCCGGGACCGTTATCGCATCCTGCACGAGTCCTGCGGGGAGTAGTCGTGGAAAGAGCCATCCCTTGCCTGCAGAGAGAGCTCCATGCTTCCAGTGTGTTTGCTCACTGCTCATTCTTTATTCCAGTTAACTCTGGAGGCATCTCTGGCCGTGACTGTGACCTCCATAACTTCCCGCAGGCTGTGAACCTGGGCAAATGACTCTCTCCCTCTGAGCCTCAGTTTCCTGATCTGTAAAGTGGGAGATCACGATTATCACACTCTCATCGGATTGTGGTGGAGGTTATGTGAGATCATGTAGGGAAAGTGTTTAGCAATATGCCTGGCATTTCTTGCTATAGTTTAAGAATGAAACAATAATTATCAACAATAATCCTATGAGGGACAGAATGCTTTCCGTCTTAGAAGGAGACTGAGACACATTCCATCAATATATTTATGGAGCAGTTGTGTCTCAGGCAGTATTGTAGGTTGGGTGGAGGGGAGAGAGTGTGAGAGAATGCATGTGTAAGGAATACTGGATTTTAGTAACTGGTAAGTTGAAGCTGCGGAAGGGAAGAGAGAATAAAGGAGCCGGATGGAGAGGCATAGCCTCCCTGATAAGGGAACATTTTAGCAAAGACTCTCATGAAGTGGAAGGATGGACCTTGCCAGCATCTCAGGGAAGAACAACCAGGCCAAGAGAACAGTAGATGCAAAGGGTCCGTAGCGGGAATGACTCAGTCCCTCACAGGGAATGAATGACACAGGGAACCCATTCCCTGGGGACCCAGAGCAGATTGAGCCTGGACAGCAGTAGGAAAGGAAGTCAGGTCACATGAATCAGGCTTCGCAGCCCATGGTGACAATTTATAATTTTATCCAATGGGAAGTCATTAGAAGGTTTCAGAGCTACATTTTTTGTCTAAAGTAAACTTTATGTAAAGCTCACCCTAGATCCTGTGGAGGAAACAGGTCACAGGTAAGCGAGATGGGAGGGAGCAGGTCCATTGATCTGGAGATTGTTTTCAGTTCAGACAGGCTAAGATGGTGCCTTGGATGGAAGTGGTAGCAGTGGATGTGGTCGAGATGGAGAAAGGCTCTAAGGAATAAACTGGGAGACTGAGATCCATTTATTCTCAATCCTTAAAGCATTTCTGGTTTGCTAGGGGATAGAAGACATATCTAGGCAATATTAAACTCCATACACACTGATGATGATGATCATCATCATCTCTGGGGATTAAGAAGAATGGGGATCATTATGGACCAGCATGGTCAACGGAAGTTTTAAAGAGAACACGACACTTTGGAGGTAACTCAGCAAATTTCAATGGGCAAAGAATGAAGGCAGGAAACCACTTAAAGAAATCTATATGAGGATATACACCAACCAGAACAAACTTAATGTTTAAAGTCTCTAAGTATTTAGACTGTTCCTAGATTTTTGCTATACAAAGTACTGCTTCAGCCAACATCAGTGTATTAGCTAGGTGGCTTTACATGAGTTACTTAACATTCTGGACCTCAGTTTCTTCACCTGTAAAATGGAGAAACTGTCAGTATTTAGCTTATAAAACTATTGTGCGAATTCAGTCGGCTAATCTATGTAAAGTGATGAGAATAATACCCAGCCCATAGTAGATACTATGTAGGTGCGAGTATTTCTTTCATAGGGACTTAAGAGCAGAGCAACTGAACATTAAAATATAATTATTTTATTTTATTTTATTTTATTTAATGTTTTATTTATTTCTGAGAGAGAGAGAGGCAGCGTGAGTAGGGGAAGGTCAGAAAGAGAGGGAGATACAGAATCTGAAGCAGGCTTCAGGCTCTGAGCTAGCTGTCAGAACAGAGCCCCACATGGGGCTTGAACCCATGAACCGTGAGATCATTACCTGAGCCGAAGTCGGATGCTTAACCACCTGAGCCACCCAGGCGCCCCAAAATATAATTATTTTAAATATAAATAAGTCTTTCCCCACTTCTTCTAGTCTTCATAGACAAAGTTTGTCAGTCCCTACAACAGACACAGTCTAATTGTCCTTCAAAGTGACTGTACACATTTATAACCCATTAAACAATCAGAGTATGTACTCTTACCAACACTTGATATTTTTAATTTTGAAAATTTTAGCCTAGCTGATGGATCAAACAGAATATCTAAATTTAATTTGCATCTCTTTGACCAGAGGTTCTCAAAGTGTTTGGTCTCAGGAACCCACCCCCCACCCTCTATCACTCTTAAAAATTTTGAGAACCCTTAAGAGCTTTTGCTTCTGTGGGATATAGCTATCAAGAATCACCATATTAGAAATTAAAGCTGAGAAATTTAAAAAAAAGTTGCTCCTCATTTAAAAATGGCAATACTAAACCAATTACATGTTAACATAAACGACATTTTTTAAATTAAAAAACTATATTTTCTCAAACAAATTAGAAGCTAAGTGAGAGGATTGGCATTGTTTTACGAATACAGTGCTTGCTTTACAGAAGATAGATGGAATCTCATACTGGCTCCTGCATGCAATCTACTGATATGTTGTTTTGGTTGAAGAAAGTCTGTAGAAAATCAGCCTTGCATAGATTTGTGGTTGGAAAAGGGAGGCGTATTCTAATAGGCTTTTGAAATAATTCTTCTTTGTTCCTATACTAACACTCTACAAGTGATGGTTTCTTGAAGATGAGCTTCAATGTGGAATCTGAAACCGTATCAGTGAATTTTTCATGCTTTGTAATATTAAAATTCATTAGTCAATCTTGCAAGTTGAATGGATCATTCCACCCACTCATGAATTTGGAGTACCGTGTGTTAGGTATCTGGAAAATATCTGTTCACTGAATTTTGCCCATCTTCCAAATCCAACACTTTTCATTATGTAACAGCAAAGAATCACATTTGTTAATATCACCACCAATTTTCTCAGAAAAGTCTTTAAGAATTGGGGAGCTGTCAAGCTCAGAGGGGCGGGTATAAGTTTCCCATCATTTAATTTTTGCTTGAAAGCTCAACGTTTATCATTGGCAACAAATACTATCGGTTGGTTTTCTTAAAGTGATCCTCTCACTTTGCTCTTTTTTGAGAAAGCATCTGCCAAATATACATCTGAATAACTATGCTCTTTCACCTAAAGTGGTATTGAATGAAATAAGCCACTAGTTGAGTTTGCAGCAGTCACAGAAGTGCCTCTGAGGGAAGTATTCACAGTTTTCTCATTTTTTTCCCCCACAGAGTGATAAAAAGGCAGATACGCAATGGTAGAGATATAATACGATTTATAATTTTTACTGCCTCATCAAACTTAGTTTTTAAGTGCCTGGTAGTGAAAGACAATTACTCCTATAGATTCGGTACCGGTGCCTCGATTTGTGCTAAGGCTCCCCAGCTTTTTTCCCCACTACTGTGTGCACTATTACTACAAAAGTCAACACAGAGAAAATAGCAAATAACATAAAATTCTGATAAAAATAGTTTTGATCTTATATATTTCCTGAAATGATTTTGGGGACCATTTGAGAACGTCTGTTCTCGATAATACTGAGGTTGAATATATTTTTGTCTGTGTATTCTTCTGCAAACTAGGTCTTCATCTCTTTTGCCAATTTTTTTTTATAAAGGATTTTTTTTTGTTTATTTATTTTTGAGTGACAGAGAAAGATAGAGAGAGAGAAAGACAAAGAGAGACTACATGTGCTTGCATGAGTGGGGGAGGGGCAGAGAGAGAGGGGGACAGAGGATCTGAAGCTGGCTCTGTGTTGACAGCAGAGAGCTTGATGTGGGACTCGAACTCACAAACTGCAAGATCATGACCTGAGCCCAAGTTGGATGCTTAACTGAGTGAACCACTCAGGTGCCCCTTTTGCCAATTTTTTTTATTGAGTTTTTTTTGTCTTTTTCTTATTGATTTTTAGAAGTGCGGCGTATATTGAGACTAGAGCTCATTGATATATTTATTGCAAATATCTCTTCACCAAAAGGGAAAAGCCTAAATAATATGTGTATCCTACAGAGTAAAACACTACATTACATGAAATGAAATAGAATATACTAACCTAAAAAGGCCTAAAAGGTACTGTTTAGCATCAAAAAATGGTAAGTTTTAGGAAATCTAGTGTATTTTAAATTTCTTTCACCCCTACAACACAGGTTTTTCTATGTGTATATAGATATATATGTAAAATTATGTAACTGTTATATATACAAAGCAGTTATTTGTATACACACCCATAACTGTTACAGATATAAAACATATATGTATATATAATGTGTGTATTTAAATGCACAGGAAAATAAACAATAAAAACACCCAAATTAAACACAAAATGATAATAATTATTTTCAGTGGAAGGAGAGGATACAGAACAGAGAGTTACATTGATTGTGACTTTTGATTGATTTGATATTTTCACATTAAATTTTTTTAACGTTTTACTTATTTTTGAATAAGTAAGAGAGACCGACAAAGCACAAGGTGGGGAGGGGCAGAGAGAGAGGGAGACACAGACTCTGAAGCAGGCTCCAGGCCCTGAGCTGTCAGCACAGAGCCAGACGCAGGGGTCGAACTCACGAACCTTGGGATCGTGACCTGAGCCGGAGTCAGATGCTTAACCCACTGAACCACCCAGGCGCCCCCAGATATTTTCGTATTTTTATAAGGAGGCTATATTTGTGAATTTATTAACTAAAATTTAAAATATTAAAATTGTAGAATTTAGATATAGTATCAATTATAGAATTTATATATAACTTAACATTATAGAACTATGGCTTCTTAATCTTTCTAGCATAATATTACATAAAGACTAGGATTTCCCTACGTGATAGGAAGAATAGCAGTGCACGCACACTTCAAAAAGTAAAAAGGGTTTTGGAAGCTAACGGGCTTTCTTTTGCTTGCTTCCTACTGAAAAGCGATGCACTACTCTTATCCCATTATGGGGATGTGGGCCAGTTTTCACTACCCTTAAAGTGACCTTTCCTTTTTCCTGTTTCCTAATTTTGACCGAGTAATATAAATAAGCCTAACTCAATATTTATATGAAATCCTGGGTACAGTAACCACTGTTACTTAAATTTTTGGATCAGTTTGTTGGATTTAAATAATAGTGTCTGACTTTTACACTTTTGTAACCACCTGACTTTATCTTTACCATAAGAAAATAAATAAAGTTAAGTTCTTGGCCCCAAAGGAACCCTTTAGAGATTTAAAACAAATGTTACTCTTGTATTGAATTAATATAAGAAATGAGATCATCAAATCTTAAAAATAACTACTGTAAAATTAGGAAAGCTGGAGCGAGTTAATTTCCTAGGTATGATGATCTTCTGAAATTATACACACTTCCAATCTTCCCATGAATCATACCTTACAGAACACGTGACTGGTAACGATCCTAGACAGTCATGTAACATCTTTTGTCCAGATGATTCTCCAAGTGCTTTATGGATGGATATCCCTGCATGGGGCAGCTCAGCCCATGCATATAAAAAGTTACCACGTCAGGGGCGCCTGGGTGGCTCAGTCGGTTAAACGCCCGACTTCGGCTCAGGTCATGATCTCACGGTTTGTGGGTTCGAGCCCCGCGTTGGGCTCTGTGCCGACAGCTCAGAGTCTGGAGCCTGCTTCAGATTCTGTGTGTGTGTCTCTCCCTCTGTCCCTCCCCCACTTGTGCTCTGTGTCTCTCTGTCTCAAAAATAAATGAAACGAAAAAAATTATAAAAATTTACCACTTCATTGTGCAATACATAAGTGTGAGGCGGGGGAGGAAAGGTCCATCCTGTTTATCCCCTCCTGCCCGGGGATCTGCATGGCTTACCCAGCAGAAGGAACATTTCCTTCCTCCCCAATCATGGGTAGAACACAGGATACCTTTGTAATTTGAGTTTAAATGTCTTAATGTTCTTGGTAAGGGGTGGAGCAGGGAAACGAAAATGTATGTGGGGTGTACTGTGTGCACACCAGGCTCTCTGATAGGTCCTTCAGATGTTTTAGGTGATCGCATCTTCATGAAAACCCCTTGAAATGAAGTTGTTATTGTCTCTAATTTCCAGCGGAGGAAATGAATATTGCCTGAGATCACAAAGCTCGAATGTGACAGAATCAGGATTGCTCCCGACTGCCTTCGACCTTAGGAATCAAGGAGGGTCATCATCACTTCTTTCCTGTTCTCAATGGAAATAGCAAAGCAGGTGGAGGAACATTTCTCAGAAGTGTTTTTTCTTTCTCTAGCATACGGTGGCGCTCCTGACCACCTGAGCTGCTTCTTGTCCTGTTGACATGATGGCCATTGTCCTCAATCATGTTTTGGTTGCAGTGCCCTTCTTTATTTAATTGGTCGTGCTTCTCAGGTTATTGTCAGTACCTACCTTGATCTTGCACCCCGTTGCTGCCATGGCTTTATTTCTCTGCTGCCCTTTCTAAGCCAGTGTTTTGATTTCAGAGTTGTCTACACTTGTCTCCACTTCTTTTCAGTTTGTTCCCTGTTAAGTCTCGGCGGCTTGACTTCCCCTCCTCTCCCTTTGCTGAATCTGCCTCTTAGAGGCATCGCTCACCTACATGTTGGCAAATCGAATGGTGTGTTTTGTGTTGACTTCCTGAGCCTTGCTGTTGTGATTGTCACGGTCTCTGCTGAGAAACTCAAGACCCTTGGTTTTCATAGCACTGTTCTTTCAGTTTTTCCTTCTACTTCCTTGACTATTTCACTGTTCAGCTTTTCCTTCCTGCCATGTGTGGTATGCTGGTCTTGTTCCTAAACGCTTGTGAAAACCTATTGTGAATCTTTAAGTACTGTGAATTTGTTGATGTCATGTTGGTAGCCTGAAATTGGCTACAGTGGAGTATTTACACATAGAAATTAGCAAGTATTAAAAATCAACCCCTCTCTAAGCCCAAGAGCATTAAATATTCACCAGCACTCCAGTGCTTCAGCCTCTCCCATAAAGGAGGGTATTTCCGGGGCGCCTGGGTGGCTCAGTCGGTTAAGCATCCAACTTCAGCTCAGCTCATGATCTCACGGCTCGTGGGTTCAAGCCTCGCGTCGGGCTCTGTGCTGACAGCTAGCTCAGAGCCTGGAGCCTGTTTCTGATTCTGTATTTCCCTCTCTCTCTGTGACACTCCCCTGTTCATGCTGTCTCTCTCTCTCTCTCTCTTTCTCAAAAATCAATAAAACATTAAAAATTTTTTTTAAAAAGGAAGGTATTTCCTCATTCATTCATTCATTCATTTTGAGAGTGTGAGAGAGTGAGCAGGGGAGAGGCAGACAAAGAAAGAATCCCAAGTAGGGCTCCACACCACCAGCACAGAGCCTGACTCGGGCCTTCAGCTCATGAACCATGAGATCATGACCTGAGCCAAAATCAAGAGTTGGATACTTAACTGACTGAGCCACCGAGGCACCCTGGTATTTACTATTCTTAACAAGTTGCCCCTCTCTTGACACATTCTTTTGGGTGATATCTTTCCCTGCCCAACACACACACACACACACACACACACACACTTATGCTTTTAACTGTCACCTGTATCATCACATCTAAGTATCTACCTGCAGACCTAAACTCATTCCAGAGTTTCAGTGTTTGTATATCCAAATACTTCCTGAAAATGCTCATTTGGATTTTGGACGGACACCGTGAGTTCACCAAGTCCTGAACTGAAGTCACCATCTCGTTCTTTTCCTATGTCCCTACTGCATTTCTTAGCTCCACTATCCACCATCCTTCTCTTCCAGAAGTTTGGTGCGCCCTCTCTCTAAGCCATGCTGAGCCCAGGAAGCCATTATTAAAAAGGATTATCATTCTAGGGACTAGTTTCTGGGGTGGTTATGTGAGGCAAGTGGCGATTTTGAGTGATGGTTTTGCTCTCTTTTTGATTCCTAGACTGAATTTCTGCAGTGTGGGAAATCTGACATCCTCAGGTCCTGCAAAATTTCTGCAGCGAAAATGGCATCCTCCTCTGCGCTCAGAAAAGAGAGGAAATAAGCTCATTTAAATTAAGCATCTCTTAGATGCCAAGATGTTTAAAAGCTTTTCCATACATAAGTTTACTTAATTTCTGAATATTTCTATGACATAGATATTACCAGAGTACTTCTTCATGTAGGAAAAATTGAGCTCCAGCTAAAATAAATAGCTTGGCCATGGAGCACATCTAGTAGATGGGAGAGCTGTGATTCAGATAGGACTGTTGGACTCCAAAGCTTGTGACCCTTTCATTACCCCGTGTTGCCTCTGGCTAGGTGTTACTATGTGCAGGAAACTGCTCACTGACAGCTTCAATAACAGACTCACAGAAAGGGCCTCTTACTCTCACCTTCTCAGGACCTGCAAAGGCTCTCATCCTTTCTAGGGTCTGTTGTCTTCATGTTCTCCTACAGCCAAACCTTATTGGCCACCAAAGGACCTATATAGATAGCATAGCACCTGTTGAAATACCTGGATGAATAGAAGCAAAGTTCATTAACATTTTTTTTGAGTTTCTGGATGGAAAGGGCTTCGTTTTCTTGAAAGCATTGTGAAAAGCATGGTTTTCACACTTTCAAAGAAGTCAGTCACCAGTGTGGAAATGCCTTTCATGAGGTGAGCTTGTGTCCGGGGAGGGATCACGTGTAATAGCGACCAGATGTAAAGCTGCCTTCAAGGTGCTGACTCTCCAGTAGGGGGCAGGATCTCCCCCCATGAAATGGCCAGAGAGTGGCAGGAGGTTCAATAGGAACAAACACCCATGTGGTCTGTAGTCTTGATGATCATATTTCAACAGCTACACTTCAGAGAATGTGTTATTTTTTTGATAATCAGGAAGCAGTCATGTCATGAAGCGTCACTTGAGATTAAGTTAGTCACTGTATTGTTTAATGGCTCCCAAAGGGTTAATACATCCATCTGTTGGGTCAGAAGGGTTTGAAGGAAGTTACACAACTCTCTAGGAATGCTCCCAAGTGAGTCACTCAGCTCCTTCGATAGTGCCTTTGTGTTCACCCTGTGTGGAATTTGGTCATGATACAGTATATCTCACACACATTCCATTTGTATTAATTAAACAACTGCTTTGTGCCAGGCATAAGCAAGTTTTAACTGAAGCAATGAACAGGGTTGATGTACTCTCTTTTGGAGCTTACTTTGAACTAAATCAATTAAAAAAATAAAAGAAAATATCAGGTAGTGACCTAAGTGATAGGAAGAAATAAGAAAGGGAATGCGAGAGAATATGTTTGGGGCTACTTTAGATAGAAAATTAGAGAAGTACCTCCCACCCCCCACCCAGGACGCTGATATTGAAACAAATACTTCTGTGCAAGGATAAGCCAGCCCCGTGAACATCTTGGGGAAGAACATTCTAAGCAGAAGTCAAAGGCAAGCATGGAAGGAAAAGGAGAGAGAGAGAGGAAGCCAATATGACTGAAACAAATAGTCTGAGATTTGGTTGAAGAAGCAGTTGGAGGCTGGATTTTATTGGTCCTTGTAGACCAGGAAAAAGGATTTCAATTTGGGATTTAATTGTGGTGCTTTAGGAAGCCTCTGGAAGGTGATAAGTAGAGGAGAGGTATGATCTGATTTACTGTCGATACATCATTCTGGCAACTGTGCAGCGGAATTTCAGGGAGTAAAGACTGTGGACAGTTAGGGCGCTCCTCCGGTCTGCACTGGAGACACGGTCCTGGTGTGGGGGAGGGTGGGGGTGGTGAGTTTGGGGAGAAGTGGATGAATTTGAGATGTATTTTGCTGATGGACTAGATATGGGTGGTAAAGGAAAGAGAAGACTCAAATATTTGTCTTCAGTGAGTATGTGGGTAGAGGTGCCATTTGCCAAGATGGGGATTACACAGAAGGAGGCAGGAGAAGGTTTAGGGAGGAGATGATTGTTTCTATATCGTTCCACAATGCCTTGCAGCTGCTGCTAAATTCCTGTCCGACTTGAGGAGGGTTAGGCTGCCCACTGCTCTGCGTCTGTAAAGGGGAAAAAGCCTTCCACACACTCACCTAGGATCCGCCTTCTTGCAGCTCCATCCATGTTTCCATTCTTGTGTCTCTGGAAACACATGGAACACATCTGTTGTCTTCTCAGGAAGTTTTGTTAAATATTTGAATACTGAGATTCTTGACATTGTTCTCACACATTAAAATTTCAAATTAGTTTGGGTACAAATGCCATTAATTAAATCATAGTGTGTATATGTGGGACTTCTCCAAACTGACTGCGTGATTGGGGTAGAGCCATGTTATGCAATACCAGATTTGAAATGGAGTGATAAGTGTGTGTTGTTGGTCTTTTACTTGTGAAGACTAAATGAGAGAGCGCTCTGTGCCCTGCCTGGAGGGTGTTTGGAAGGTGCTCTCAGCAGGGTTGGTACCACCTTGGTTCATTTCATCAGTGTTGTCTCAACTTGGGTGGCTTCTTTTCATTGACTGGGTGACTCTTGGACCACAGTCATGGCCATTTGCCCCATAATGGCCATGTGCCCTGTGGTCAGCTGCTGGGTATGCTATCTTTGGCCACTTTCTTGGAAGGCATTTTTAGGAACATTCTCTATCTCGAAGTCATTTTCACTGAGCACCCCTGAAGGGGGGGAGGGTTCCATGATGGGAACACCCTACTGTCACTGACTCCTAGGCCAGTGCCCAGGAAGGCTTTTGCTGGTGGCCCTGATCAGATATAAGGCAGCTCAGAGACAACAGAAAATGCAGCCATTGGGTGTGACGTCCCCTTTTCTTTTCCAAACCTGGGTCTGGCTGCAGCTGCCACCCGGTGACTTCACAGCACCCGGAACTGCAAGAGGATGTGGGTGGAGTGATAAATGTTTAGTGATGATTTCTCACCAGGACTCTTTTTAAGAAAAAAACTTTTAAGTTTATTATTTTTTAAAAATTTATTTTGAGAGAGAGAGATAAAGGGAGAGAGATGGGGGGGGAGAGGGGCAGAGGAAGAAGAAGACAGAGAATCCCAAGCAGAGCCCAACTTGGGGCTCAATCTCATGACCGTGAGATCATGACCTGAGATGAAATCAAGAGTTGGTGGCTTAACCAGCTGAGCCACCCAGGCGCCCCTCATCAAGACTCTTTATGTAATTTTGTTTTGTTTTGTTGTCTGTTTTCTGTTTTCTATAATTCACTTTGTACTTAGTTTCAATGTAATATATGCTTGTGGTAGAGTATAAGAAAAATAGAGGTGAGTATATAGATTGAAAATATAAATACCATCCAGCATGTCACCACCCAAGAACTTGACAGTATTTGGCTTACTTCTTTTGCAGTAATTTTTTCCTTTAAAGAGTTTCTCAAAGAATATATCTCACAACACCTTCTGACTTTTTTTTTAGTCAATAAGATGACTTAATTTATTGCTAAAGTTGTAATGATTGTTGTTATCTTAATGCTACAGTGGTGAGCAACTTTTAATGCTACAATGGTGAATAACTTTGATTATAAGGATTTTCCCACAGTTTGGGTAACATTGTAAAGGGAGTCACAAATTCAGAGTGTGGACATTTCTGAGGCTTTTCATACTAAGTATCACCACCAAGTTTCCAACAAGTTGATACAATGATTAGTATACATGTGCCTTAGAATGGCCATTTGAGCATGCTCTGGCCTCTGCTGAGTATCATTGCAAGAAACATTTGCTGATTTGCTAGACTAAGCCAGTTTGATGTTGATATTCTCATTTGTATTCTGTGGCTTACTAGTGAGGATAAGTATTTTTCCTATATGTTTATAAGTCATTAAATTTTGTTTCTGAATTGTCTGTCTTTGCTTTTTTCCATTTATCAGTTGAATCTCTGTTATTTTTGAGACACTTGTCTGCCCTCTACAATATTATTCCCTCGCTTGTTATGAAAACATTTATAGGAGATTTTTCATGAACTGGAGTCCAACTAACTTGAACGTTAACTCTTCAAATTTTCGGTGAGAGGTGAATTGGAAAGAGAAAGACGATACATACTCCAAACGTAGAGAAATTCAAATCGAGCAATCTTTTTCCAGCTCTCAGTATAAAACTCATCAAAGCAAAAACTGTTTTATTTAGACATCTGGGAAATGTACTTTGACAAACATCCGCTTGATGACTGCCAGTGTCATAAAGAGACTTCGGTATCAAAAATCCACAGAAACTGCTAAAATAAATTATATATTTTTATGACAAAGCTCTCTTTGCTGACTCATTTGCATTGTCCATGTGATGTGGCTTTAGCGTCTTAATACAAAGGAAGGCCCATTTTCATGTAAATGACACAATAGAATTAATAAAGAGCTCCAGGGAGCCTACGAACTGCAAATGTGGCTTTGCCTTCTACCTGCTTTGAGCAATGCTTACACATGGTGGCTTTATGGTATTTTTAACATATAAGTGTTTCCAAAATTTACATATTTGGGGCTTTTATAACTCTGGAAATATTCTCTCAAACTACCACAGAAGGTAGGAACACATCCTTCAAAAGTCTGATTTCTATGCATGTAGGCCATAAAAATGTATAGATAGAATCTTAGCCCCATTTCCAATAAGTAAAAATGCTGCTAGTTCTGTTGGGAGTTTGATCTTTCGCTTATCAACAGCCCAAGAAAGAATTTACTTTGCCTTCTATTTATAAAACCTGCCACTATTGGGCTATCTGTTGTGTGAAATTATCAAACCTGAGTCAGCCACGTAGCAGGGGTTGCGTGTTACAGGTAAGGCTTCTCATCTGTTGGCAAACCCAGTGCAATAGGCAACGTGAAGAATGTCAGGAATGGACCAAAGTCTTAGAGACAGTATGGCATATAGAAAAATATGAGAGCTGAGATCCCAGAGATTTAGCCTAAAAATGCAGGCTTGCTGCTTACTTGCTCATTCCTTCATGGGCAAACTGACTTCGCCAGCACTCGATTTCCTCATAAGTGACCCCATAGCAGTATTTATAATACCTACCTGGCTTGAAAATTGAGGATTAGATGAGATAGCATACATAAGACAGGAATTCCATGAGTCATTATGCTGTTATTATTGGTTTGATTATTATTACCTACAACTGCTGTAATCATGGAATTTATTGCTGGAAGAAGCAGTGCATGTGAGATAATAGGCAACTTTGTATTTTGTAAGTAGCCTATATTATAACTCATATTGTCAGCCGTAACAAACATTTATTGAGCACCTAACATGTGCCTGGTCCTTGGTCTTGCTAATGGAAGGCAAGAGAGGAGAGTGTGTTCTATGCATTGTTGCCTGGCTTCCTTTGATAGGAAAGCTGTTACTGAGAGGGAGGGCTAACACACTTCTATGCCCAAAAGAAACAGATGCTCATAGGCTCTCCCCATGACAGAGCTGAAAAGGGACCTCAGGGGCATCTGGTCCATTATGGTTGCAGTTACCAGAGCTACCCTTTAATATGGAAGCTCAGTGTCAAATTGGGAGTACGGAGTCTGCTCACACCTTGCACCTCACTTCTCTTGGGCAAGCCCTCTAGATCTTCTTTTCTCTGCAAGTAAAGACCCACCAATGTGGTATCTCCCCTCCCCAGCTTTAGATTGGTGATGTTGAGACCCCAAATCTGAGGAAGTGCCCTCTAATTGGGTCTGGGATGAAATGTTCACTCAACATGTCTACTATATTGACTCTTAAAAAGCCAGAGTGAACTATCTCCACCCCCGCGGGCAGTGGATTTCACTGCATCTGCTTATGGATGTTTACTCCTGACCTACCATTAGCAGAAACAGGACATGATATAGTTTTCCCCCTTGTACCTTTTAACCGCAGACCACATTCCATTTGCTTTGAACGTTTAATACGTTATCGGGCTTGAAATCAAACAAATGTAGGTGGAAGAAAACATTAGGTTGTAGAGGTCAGGGAAGAGCCATGTTTTCAGGGGCTCTGAAGAATGTGCTAATGCTGTGAAGAAGCTGGGCTGTAAGATCAGTGAGGTAGCACTTTGAACCACTACTTCCAGAAGTCATTGACAAAGAGCTTCCAGGTGAGGAAAAGCATGGGGAATGCTTTTGTGAATGCAAAGAGTCAATTATTTGATTCCTTAAAAATTAAAAACTTCTCTGCATCAAGGACATATTCCAATTACATCATAAAAAGCAGAATTAGAAAAAAAAATTACAAGCAAAATAAAAGACGAATCTTTAATACCTTACTATTTAAAGGGCCTTGAGGGAGCCACAAGAGTTCTTGTGAAACAGAGTTTAAAAGTCCTCTTTTCCAGATGTAGAACTGCAGAAATGTCAATAAAGCTTGATTGAAAGGGTGTCTTTTTAGTGAAAGGATGTCATTGGCCAAGGAATTTGAAATGAGGCACCCAGGGAAATGGAGAGGAGTGAGGTATTTAGTTTTAATCTATACACCTACTTGCTGATCCACCAATAATTGCTTCTAACAGGGAAGGCACACCTTGATTTGCAAAGAAATAAAAATTAAAAAAACAATGTGGTCCATTTTTGTGCTGTCTGATACCTTACACAATGTATAGAATAAGAATATGCTATAATTTTTTGTGACTTGGCATTTACATTTTAGTGAATGACATATACATTTTCACCCAATATTTAACATATAGAATCTGTTGAAGTGATTCATTCATTTGTTCATGCATTCATTCAACAACTATTTCTGGAACCAGACTTTATACTAGTCTCCTGGGGAGTTAATAATAAAGAAGAAAGACGGGGTTTCTGTCCTTAAGAAGAATACACATAAGGGATGCATCCTTAGGAAATTATCTAGTACGTAGAAAATGCTAAATTCACGAAGATGTTTATTACAGCATTATGTTTAACACTGAAATTGGAAGCAACTTCACTGTTTAAAAACTAAGGAAATGATTACTTATAATAAATTTTCTGGATGTAGATATTGAACATGGTGTTTGTGAGAAAAGTGTTTATGCTATATTAAGTAAACACAACAGAGCACAGATTTGTATATACTGGATGATTACAATTATGCTAACAATGAGGAAAGGAAAAAAGTACAACAAGAAAAATGGTTGTGTGAAGAGATTATGGTGGACTTTCTTTTTCACTCTGAAGTGTTTCCTTTCTGTTTTAGTATAATGACAACAGTTTTCCTTTCCAGTAAACTAACTCTGCTAGGCTTCATGAGCTTTAGATACGTTCACTAATTTAATTTTCATTATAGCCTGACGTTACAGGTGAGGACACTGGGCACTGTAGAGCTTGAAATCCAATTGGGAACTCTAGTACTTGAAACTAACCTCTTAACTACATCCAGTTGTTCCTACAAAGAAGGAGCTCCTTCAAATTGGTTGAGCTTTAAAAAATAAGAATCCACACTGTGGTTCCCAGAGCTGAAGCTATTAAGTCTTGTTGGTAAGATGGAGGTCTTGATAATACCCACTGCTGAAAGGCTACTGTGGAAAGTACCACACACAGTGATGTTTATGGGTGCCTTCTGTACATTTTAAATCTCTATTCAAATGTCAGTCATAGTGTATATTCAAAAGGTTTTTGAGTGTCTTAATAAATGTGCACATTAAAAAAATTAAGCACATTTCTGTTAAAGTATACAACTGTAAGTCCGCTGGTTTACATATTTTAAATAACTGTTTACAACATGAAACATTTTTTTAAATTGATGAATAACTATGATTAAAGTCTGTTTTGAAAATTAGTTTCTTCTACAGGGTCAGCTCCTCTCTGCTCTTTCTTCCTTTCTCTCTCGGACATTCTGAGTCCCACCCATTGTGTGATTTCTTTGACTTCTTCCTTTCATTGAACAAGCCCCTTCAAGGTCAAGAAACTACTCCAATCTGCACGTTGGAGGTATTTGGCGGCCAAACTTTTAAATTCCCAATGAGCAATTGGGATTCCAGGCTTAGGTTGCTTTATTATGCTTTATATCTGTTGACTATGAGTCAAATATAATATGTGGGTAGAATTACAAAGGTGACTCTTGAAAACATGTGGAAGGATTATAACCTTAAAATGTGCTCACCAAAGCCATGAAAATAGATGAGTTCCCCAAGAGGTACCCAGCAATACGCCTTTATAGACTTCCAGAATGAATATATGAATTCCACGTGGGCCTTGATGGCCTCCTGGAGAAAATGGGGAAGAGCTTTGTGTTCTAAGAGTTTATGATGTTTTAGGCTGCATCATATGCAGTTGACATTTAATTTGAAAGTGGTCTGTTGAAAATGTCATCTGGTTTTCATTTGTAGGGGCCACTTGAAAATGGGAGGTTGGACTCTGTGACCTCCTGGTTTCCTCCCAACTCTGGAGTTTTGTAGTTGTTTGAATCTAAGATAAATGTAAAGTTTATTTTCCGGCACAACAACTGATATTTGTGTAGGGCTTCTGAGTTTACAAACCATTTTTCACACACTTTGCCGTGTCTTAAAGAAGAGTAAAGGTGGGGGGAAAGGCCCTGTTAAATCTGGGTTTGAATACCTATTATACAACGCTGTCTGGTATTTTTCTGCGTGTTGTTTGCTTTCAAGATGGAAAGTAATGTTCTCGTTCAAAGGTAACTATGTGAGAATTAGAATCTTATTCACATGCAACGTCTTCTGAAGGATTATCAAACACCTGTTAAGTAGGTGCATACATGATGTATAATGCCATTGAAAAAGTTGTTTCACCAGGTGGGAGAACGTGAATAAATCATGCCATCATCGAATTTAAATATTTGGTTCATCTGCTTCAGATATTTAAGGGAAAATATTGATTTTTCTGGGATATTGTGAATCCACTCACATTTTCTGTCTTCTGAAATAGACCTCGGTATACTGGTTGTGTTAGCTATGCTTTCCCTGGAAATTCAGCTCTGTTCAGAAATGTCAAGGCTAGCTATGGTTATGCCTGCCCTGAATTTTAAAAAATGTAATAACTGAATCTTTTTCTACGGGGGCTAAGGAAAAAAAGTGGTATTCTATAATTTTCCTTAGGGACTTGGGTAGATAAGGCTGGGCATATGTGGTGTACCCAATCAAAACACAATTTCACAGGTTATGAGTTTGCATGAGATGCAGTCTGTCTCGCGGAACCTGGGTTTGGGTGTGCATGCAGAAATGGAGGCGCATGCAACCAAGCAAATACCCTTGGCTATTTTTTTTAAGTTTACTTTTTTTTTTTTTTTGAGAGAGAGAGAAAGCGCACATCAATGGGGCAGGGACAGAGAGAGATAGAGAGGGAGAGAATCCCTAGCAGGCTCCACGGTGTCGGTGCAGAGGCTGATGCAGAGCTCAATCCCACCAACTGTGAGCTCATGACCTGAGCCAGAATCAAGAGTTGGATGCTCAACCAACTGAGCCATCCAGGCACTCATGCCCTTGGGTACTCTTAATCGAGGATGTCACTGGTGGCAGTTGCTTCTTTGTAGGGTCTCCTCAGGATGGGACCAGTAAGCTGAAAATGGGGCATCACCCCGATCTCTTCAGATAGAAGAGAAGGAGACCTCTTTGTCTGTTCTTAGAGAAGAAGATGCAAGCTTCCTCATATTAAAAGCTCTTGTGTTCTGAGTACCCTGGGCATGTTATACATACAGTACAAGGGCTCTAATACATTTGATAGTCTTTGTGAGTCGAGTGTCTTGGTCTGAGACAGAGAGATGCCAAATGTGTCATCCAGGGTCAAAGTTCATGGTCTAACCACCGAAATGTTGTGTCACTCACACAGTCCCAAACAGTCTCTGTGTTGTCGATGTGCTGCAAAGGACACATGGTAGGCAGCGCTTTCCTCTTACACTCTTTCCTTTCCCCAGTGTTGACTTTCTGGGAGTTTTCTTCTCGTACAGCTTCCTGGATAAATGTTTAATGGCTGGGAAAGATGAGATGGAAAATATTGGCATGTATTTTTGCATCAATTTGTAATCAGCTTCATTAAAAAATAATGTGAGGTGTGTGTATAGTTACATAGCTGTGATCATAGTACATAGGTAAACTTAGGTTACACTTTGTCACTCAAAGTCATGTCTCTGTCAAGTTTACCCCTGGTGCTGAGGACCCACTGGGTCTAGTGCTTGGCTTTGCCAATATTGGCTGATGAATTTGGAGTAATTTACTCAATTTCTTAAATCCTTAGCTCTTCATCTGTAAAGTGATTACCTTTCCTTCTGGATAAGGTTGTTGGAAGGGCAAAACAAGATTCTGCAAGTGGATTATAAACTAAAGAAGGCTAAAGAAACAGAAGGTATTTATTACTAGCACTCAAGTATATAGAAGACTTTTGAGGTCCCTTTCTTCCCAGAGACTTACTGAGTTCCATGCAAATGTTGGCCTCTTTCAAAAGCCCCAAAAGTATGTGTGTATGTGAATGTGTATGTGTTTGTGTGTCTATGTGTGTACTATTAATGGGTCTGTTCACAAAGAGCCAGATTCAGGCAGAAATGTTTCCTCATCTACAAATGAAGGGTAGTAATTTCCTCATTCCTCATAGTTTAATTTTTAATTAATTAATTAATTTTGAAAAAGAGAGAGAGAGAGAGAGAACACACAGGGGAGGGGGGGAGAGTAAGGGAGAGGATCCCAAACAGGCTCTGAGCTGTCAGTGGGGAGCCTGAGGTGAGGCTCCAATTCACAAACCATGAAATCATGACCTGAGCTGAAACCAAGAGTCGGATGCTTAACCGACTGAGCCACCCAGCCTCCCTTATAGTTTAAATAAGAAAAGAGATGTGAAGTTGATAGCACAGTCCCTGAAACAGAGGCAACTCTCAATAATGGTGGGGTTTTTTTCAGTTTAAAACTTCTAATAAAGAATATTGACTGGATTCTTCTAAATACCTGTTCTGCCTTTAATTAGCTGCCCACCTCCACCCTGGTGAATCATGACAAATTCCTTAACCTGGACAAATAACTTAAATTGTTACCTTGTACTCAATTTAAGAAGATTACTTAACCATCTCAGACTCATTTTCCTCTTATTTATAATGAAAATAATTCCCACCGAGCCAGGGCATGGTTTGGCTGGAGTATAAGCATGCATATCAAATGCCTAGAACGTAAGAAGTTCGGAAAATGGTTAATTCGCTCCTTCCTTCTTTTCTCATTCCTGGAATATTTGCAGTCCTGGGTAAAACTGCTATTCTCTCTAGTGGGATTTTTTCTTGAACACAGAGCCGAATTCTACCCCCCCCATTGGTCCCAGAGAAGGAGACTTAAAAAAAAATGAAGACGGGGCATCTGGGTGGCTCAGTTGGTTAAGTGTCTGAGTTCGGCTCAGGTCACGATCTCACGGTTTGTGAGTTAGAGCCCCACACGGGACTCTGTGCTGACAGCTCATAGCCTGGAGTCTCCTTCAGATTCTGTGTCCTTGCTCTCTGCCCCTACCCAGCACACACTCTGTCTCTCTCTCTGTCAAAATAGATAGATAGATAGATAGATAGATAGATAGATAGATAGATGATAGATAGACAGATAGATAGATAGATAGATGGATGGATAGATAGATAACATAAAAAAATGAAGACAGTTGGAGCCTTCTGAGGCAGAGTCACTGATGTGGCTATCGGCCAAGCAGGCATTTAGAATAAGTTCTTCCAAAATGCACAGAATGATGTTTTTGCTCTTGTGTCGAAGGCTGACTCATTTATTAGCATTAACGGAAGTCAGGTTAATGTCCGAGCCTCACACTGGAAGTTTCCTGCTTTGCCAGGCAGAGAAATGGTTGAGTCAGAGTTTGTGATGCCAGTGTTCTTTGGGAGCTCTGCAGTGACGTGCTTCTGCCAGTGCCTTCTCTGGAGGGTGACAGTCCACCCTGGGTGTCCTTCTGTGAACACTCACCAAGAAGAAGTACGCTGACATCCCAATAGTGCTTCTTAAATCCTCGCACAAAGCTCTTAGCTGTGGGCTTCATAGTTATGTATCTTGTGCCTTTAAGGGCCAAAAGGGAGCCACAGGTGCACTTGTGAAATCAAGTTTAAAAGTTGCTTTTCCAGATGTGGAGCCACAGAAATGTCAATAAGGCCATGGTGAGAGTGCCCTCGTGGTCACATGCTGAGGTATTTGCGGTAGGCGGCCTGGGTGAAGGAAAGGCAGGTTAGTTCGATTCTCTGCATCTGTTGCTCACTGATCTCCATTTCTGGTTTCCCCTTGTTAAGGGAGATGATCAACTTCTTCCAGCATTGGAGCTGGAATGTGCTTTTCGATGAAAACTTGGGTTCACATATTTCTATGTCAGAAAACGCCCAGGTTGTGCGAGACGTCAGTGACCCAGAAGATGCTTAAAAATCATACATGGTCATATAAACAATCATTGATGTTTTTCAAATGTAAGTGGAATCAAGCTTCTTTTACTGAGAAAAATCTTATTTTGTGCCTTCTCTAAGTCCAGGCTGTGGAAGATACCATGAAAGCATAAAGCCTCGCTTTTGCCTTCAGAGATATCAATCTCCTGCATGAGTTTTGTCCTTTACAGAACTCACTGGACGTGCATCACATGGCTTCTGTGTATGAGCTCGAGTGCTAAGTGATGGCAAGTTCTCATATGAAGGACACATCCCTGTCTAACACACTGCTCCAATGCTTAGTGGCTTGAAACCACCACCATTTTATTCATTTAAAATCCTGTGCATCAACAACTTTACCCGCACTGGGCTTAGCAGTCTTCTGTTGGTCTCCCTTGGAATCTCTCATGTGATTGCAGTCCTCTGGCAGCTCTTCTGGGGCTGGGTGGTTGCACATGGCCTGGTGTGCTAGTCTGGCAGTTGTTGCTGCGTATTAGGCTAGACTACATGTCTGCAGCTGGCTAGCCCAGGCTTTTTCATGGGGAGGCAGCATTCCAAGAAAGCAATCCCAGTATACAAGTGGCTTTCCAGTCTGTGCTTTCATACTGATGTTCCAAGGACCAAATTTATGTGTCAATGTGGGAAGAGACAATACCAAGGCATGGATACAGGAGGCATTATTTACTGGGGGTCATTACTGTACCATTCAATGACAGGCTCTGACCTAAATAATAATAGTGACCATTTTACTTATTTAGCCTCTCCCCCCCAACTCCCCCACCATGTGCCCAGTAAGGGACTTAATGCTTCACATATGCTATTTTATTAAATCTATAGACTAGTTCTTCAAGGTAGGTATTATTATTGCAAATCTTCTGAGATTAGTTAAGTTGCCTAAGACCATAGAGATAGTAAATGGCCAGGATTTTATCTCTGAACTGAATAATTCCACAACAGGCCTGGCCTAACAACTGTTTGGGACACAAAAGATGAGGTATGACACCGTGCCAGACACAGCTCTGTGTGTGTAAAAGGTTGAATGACCATAAGGGCTAATAATTTGGGAGCGTCTTCATTGAGTTTTAGGGATTTTCATTGGTCCTGCCTACAAAATGGGAAGCTTTTGGGCTTTGGTTAAATCTAAGTTTGGTTATAAAAAGAGTTAAGAACTACTTCTAGTTTGGGATTATTTCAATTTTATGAGCCTCTGTGATCTCATCTTTAAAATGGGGATACTGTTCTGAGTGTTTAATGATTCTACGTATGCAATATTTTGAGCATGATGTTGGTACATAGATGAAAGTCAGTAAATGGTGGATCCGAGTAATCTGGGTGGGAAAATGGAAGAGCAATGAAGAGGGTATTTTAGGCAAGAAGACAGTGTTGGAAACAGGGAAGAAATCTAATAGCAAATATAATTTGGCTTCTGTCTGAGCCGCGAGACCAGCCAGTTTATAGCAGGTGTCAACACAAAGTAACAACGGTTAGGCAAGATAAAGCCCAAGTTTGAAAGGCCCTGATGTCCAGGGAGGGGAGATAAATTTGCCAAGTTGGCAAATGGACTTAGGGACTTCCTTGGGACCTGAGAGTAACTACAATGGGCATGTGATTCCAAACCCAGCCATCCTTCAGGCCCAATGGGTCCTTTACCATCCAGGTTCATCTTCCCAGCCAGGCTTTTTAATTAGTGCAAATCAAGTTTAGATTTGAGTCCCTTAAGTTCAACAGTTTGAGTTTCTTCAAGTGTTGCAAGTGTAGCCAATGGTGGAATGGAAAAACCCTTCTCTCTTCTTTGTCAGTGACCTTGATTCAAAGAATGGGCACATTTATTCATACAGTCATTGTCATTGGCAAATGCAGTTTCTTCTGTATTAATTGAATATCACTGTGAAGTGCCAGAAAGTAATACAAGATCCCAGTGTGCACGGAATTTCTTCCCAATTCTGTGTTTAGTTTTGGTAGCTCAACATTGTCTTTAGTGGGTGTATTTACACCGCAGAAATCAGCAAACACCACCCCACCACCCCTGAAGTGCCAGTTGTTAAGTGTTTACCAGCACATCGCTGTGGGACAACTAATATAAGTGTGAAATTGAGGGGGACAGCTGTCTGGTGAAGCCGGGAGGAGAGTCCTAGCTCTGAAAATTCAGTTTCTTTTTTGAGCCACTTTAAAGCAAAATACCACATATACAGAATGGCTGGTTGGTGACTTTGCAGAGTAATTAGAACTCTTATATGTTGGTGTTGGGAGTATAAAATGGTACAACCATATTTGAAAACCCGGTGGCAAGTTCCTTACAAAGTGAAACTTACATCTAACTCTATGTCATCCTTAGGTATTTACCTAAAAGAAATGAAAACATATGTCCACAGAGAGACTTGTACACAAATATTTATAGCCACATTAAAAAAAAAAAATAATGGCCAGAAATCATGGCAGGAAAATGGATGACTAATTTGGGGTTGTCTATGCTACGGAACATGACTCAACAATAAAAAGGAATCAAACTCTGATCCACTCAACAACAGGAAGAATCTCAAAATCTTATGTTACTGAAAGAAGCTGGGATAAATGAGTATATAGTGATAATTCCATTTATATTAATAGGTGAATGACCAGAACATTGGCTACCTCTGGGGAGGTGGAGGTAGGATCGGCTGGTAAGGAGACCAAGAGAATTTTTTAGGGTGATAGAAATGTTCACATTTTGATAAGGTTGGCAGTCACATAGGTATACACAGTTTTCAAAACTTAAACTGTAAACTTGAGATCCAAACATTTCATGGTACTTAAATATGACCTCAATTTAAAAAATCAAGGCCTGTATTCTGGAATAGAGGAGATGCCTGAAATGAACTTTTCCTTCATTGTCTTTGTGAAACAGGTAACAAACAGTTGGAGTCAAGGGGTCTGGTGTTTGAATTCCATCTACCAGCTCTGTGATTTTGGGCAAGTTTACTTAACCTCTCTGAATTTCAACTTCCTCTTCTGAAATATATTCATTTGTTCTTTCAACCAATAATCTCATGTGCCAGTCACTGTGTAGATGCTAAAAATAGGATGTTGACAAGAGAGATTCTTTCCTTCCCTCACGGATCCTACCTTCTACATCTAGTGCCTATAAGGGTCACATGCTTATGGGGGTTAAGACAATAGTAGGCTGATGGCTAAAATGCAGGGCATATGCCCGATGTAAAGGGAACAGCCCTTATTTCATTTCAATTAAACCATGTCCTGGAGGCATGATGGCCCAGTCATGCCAGATGTGATTTAAAAATTTTTTTTATTTATTTGAGAGAGAAAGAGAGAGAGAGAGAGCAAGCAGGCGAGGGAGAGGGGCTGAGTGAGGGTGGTGGGGGGGAGAGAATCCCAAGCAGCCTCTCCTTAGTGTGGAGCCTGACACCGGGCTTGATTCCATGACCCTGGGATCATGATCTGAACTGAAATCAAGAATTGGATGCCCAACTGACTAAGCCACCTAGGCACCCCTGACAGATCTGATTTCTTTTGGGTTTTTTACTTTTTAGTTATTTTAATGTTTATTTATTTTTGAGAGAGACAGAGAGACAGAGTACAAATGGGGGAGGGACAGAGATACAGAATACGAAGTAGACTTCTGGCTCTGAGCTGTCAGCACAGAGACTGATGTAGGGCTCAAACTCATGAACTGTGAGATCATGACCCGTGCCAAAGTTGGACTTAACCCACTGAACCACCCAGGCACCCCAAGGTCTGATTTCTTAAGAGAATCTGGAAATCCTGGTTGTGAAAATTTGAGATTTCCCAAAATCTTTTTGTGTTTTTCCCCAAAACACATTACAGGCCAACCACATAGGTTTATGATCTCTAGCAAAGTTTACTCATTCATACAATAGTTATTTTTAAGCCCCAATCTGAGATTTATCTGGTCTTTTTATCAGTGTTTCATTTTCCTTATGATTAGATTAAGAATATTCAAGTCAAGTTGTGGAATCACACAGTCGGTGCTCTGGAGATACTGAGTTTTCCTGAGTCCCTCAACTTACAGGTTTTTCCCCCCAAATTGTTCAGATGGTCCTGCAATTTTGGTTTCTAGGCATGGAGAGGTTTTCAAAATTTCATCCCCCAGCCAACTCTTATGTCATTTATGCCCCCATTTTCAGCACTATTGGTAGCGTCTAGAGAGGTCCCTTGAGTCTGATGATCTTAATCCTAAAGGCTCTTGCCTTTCTCAGAGCATTGCAGGTTCACTGTCAAAATGCTGCTCAATGGGGTGCCTGGGTGGCTCAGGCAGTTAAAGTGTCTGACTTTGGCTCAGGTCATGATCTCACAGCTCATGAGTTCGAGCCCCACGTCGGGCTCTGCTGACAGCTCAGAGCCTGGAGCCTCCTTCTGATTCTGTGTCTCCTTCTCTCTCTGCCCTTCTCTCACTCACGATCTCTCTCTCAAAAATAAATAAAACATAAAAAAAATGTTGCTCAAAAATTCAAAGCGAGCTATTGATCTCTGTTTTAATAAATTTCCAAGACAGGGTGTGTAATTTTATTTCACTCTGAATTTTGAAGTTATACTGTAGAAGTAGAGTTATTGTCAATGTGCTTGGCAAATGACCAAACATTTTCTTTAAAGAATTTTATACTTTAAAAACTATTGTTCTTTTATTCAGTTAGGATTAGGCTCAGTTTTGAGGGACATGATATCCAAGATCATAGTGTTTTAAAGAGTTGTAAATTTAGTTGTTGTTCACATGATGTGGGCAATCCAGGGGTAGTTGGGATATATCAGGATCAGTGAGGACATAATCTTTCCTGAGGGGTGCAGCCTCAGCACACTGGATCCACACAAGTCCAAGATGGGCACTCCAGCTCTGGTCACACCTATATTATAAGCATGTAGAAAAGAAGAAAAATGGCAAGGTAGTAGTGCCCCTTTCCCTGGATGACATCTCCTGGTAGATGCATACACTACTTTAACTGACTTCCCATTGGCTAGAACATGGTCACATGGTCACACAGCCATGCTTGGTTGCTGGGGAGATGGAATATATAGACTAAATATTTTTTTCTGGGCCATTGTCTCAGCCAAAATCCAGGGTGTCAGATTACTGAGAAAGAACGAAACAACTGGCATCCTTCCTGTCACATTCTTCATAGCAGAAGCCACATTCTTTTAAGAAGTTGTCCTCAGCTACTTGGATTCTTCTTTCTTTCTTTCATCTGAGAGTACAGCTTAGATATCCTGAGTCTGACTCTTCTTATCACAAGTACCATCATCATCACTGCCCTTGTCCAGGCCACCAATGGAACGTGTGCTTCTGTGCCCAGTCTTTCCCACACAATAGCCAGAGTAAGTTTTTGAAATGTAGGTCAGATCACATCTCTGTTCTCTTCAGTACCCTCCAATGATTTCTTCTTTTCCTCAGAAGAAAATCTAAAATCTCCATCATGCCCTGTGAGATCCGTATGACCTGGCTCTGAGTTTATCTCCTTTCACTCCCCCTCACTCTACCCCAGTCACACCAGCATCCTCACTGCTCTTTTTATACTCTTAAGGAAAGTCCAGTCTTTCCTTTTGCTCTTTGTGCTTCAGACAGAAGAACAAGTTCAGAGACGCTAAGTAAGGCACCCAAGGTCATGCAGCTTAGAAGTAATGGAGCCAGGATCCCAAACTAGGTCAGCCTGACTACAAGTTCTACATCGTTTTAGTCAACCCCACTGCATAAATACTTAATGAGTGCTTGATTGCTGGTAATAGGTTCCATGGAGGCAGTCAGTCCATCCTGAGAAAAGGCTGCTCAGCATTTCTTTGAGATCCACGAGTGTTTCTGCAGGAGAAAACAGTGTTTTCTTAGGTTCTATCTGTGCCAGAGCCCGTTAGGAGCCCCTACTCTAAACTCTTTTTTTTTTTTTTTCTTAGAAATCACAGATACTTTAAAAAAATTTTTTTAATGTTTTTACTTATTTCTGAGAGACAGAGACAACATGAACCGGGGAGGGTCAAAGAGAGAGGGAGATACAGAATCTGAAGTAGGCTCGAGGCTCTGAGCTAGCTGTCAGCACAGAGCCCGACGCGGGGCTTGAACCCACAAGCTGTGAGATCATGACCTGAGCCAAAGTCGGATGCCCAACCGACTGAGCCACTAAGGCGCCCCTAAACTCTTTAGGTGTAGAAAACTATAAGCATCATTGAACATTACAGTTGATTTAAAGGAAATGGAAAGGAACATCCTTGCCCTTAAGGACTTTTTTGTTTAGATCAGTTATTTAACCTGGGGAGTTCCTGTTACAGCTTCAGAGAGCCTGAGATTCCTTTGAAATTATGTGTAATCTCTTGTCTGTGTACCTACGTGTATTTGTTTTCCTAGCGAGAGGATGCAGAGTCTTTATCAAGTTCTCTGAGGGGTCTGCCACTCCAAAACATGGTCAGAACTACTGGTGTTAAAAACTTCCCTAGAGGGGCGTCTGGGTGGCTCTGTCAGTTGAGCAATGGACTTCAGCTCAGGCCATGATCTCATGATCTGTGGGACTGAGCCCCGTGTCGGGCTCTGTGCTGACACTTTAGAGCCTGGAGCCTGTTTCAGATTCTGTGTCTCCCTCTCTCTCTGTCCCTCCCCACCTTGTGTTCTATCAAAAATAAGTAAACATTAAAAAAACCTTAAAGCCAGCTTTGCCTTAAAAAAAACTTTCCCTAGGTACCTATCATTTATTTAGCACAGAGTATACACGCTATGTTGCATTCTTCCTTTTAATCCTCAAAACAACCCTATGAGTTAGTATATCACCATGGTAATTTTACAGATGCAAAATCTCAGGTCAGAGAAATTCAATTCTTTTTTAACATCACACATAGATTTTAAGCATGGGAATCATACTTCAAACCCAAATCTGTTATAGTCCCAAAAATGTACTCTATTTTTATATTGACATATATTTTATCAAAGTAGCATGTAGACACACATGGTTTTAAACATCAGATGGTACTTTTTTTTTTAAGTTTTCTTTTGCTTCCTGCATTGTCTCTTTCTTTTGGGTTCCTTCCCCCCTTTTATTTGTGACTGTTTCTGTTTCATGTTGGAAACTTTGCTTAAAATCTGAGGATCCTCGATTATCCTTCGTGTTAAACATGTGCTGCTAAAAAGCTAATGATAAGCTCTGAGTGCATGAATAAAGCTTTTTGCCTGGTGGGTCATATCACTGGGGGGTTGGGTAGCCAGATGGTGTGTTCAGTGGAGGGACCCACATGAGTCTCTAGAGTTATTTTGGGGGGGGGGATCCTTTAAGTCAATACAAACAAGAACTTTCCAACTCTCTGCTTAGGATATGAAACACCTGTTCTTGTGGGGAGACAGGAATTCTAGGTAAGAAGAGGTTGGGGCCAGGGGTATATGTAAGCATGTAAATGCTCTCTAAACAGAGCCTCTCCTTCCTAATTTCATGCTTCACACATCTTCTTCAGCCACATCCAAGTTCTGAGCCTTTCTGGGGTTCTGTCGGATGAACTGGCTCACTTCTCTTGCGATCTCTTTCTGCACATTGCCATAGTCTCGGTAGCTCCTCTTTTAATAAAGATACTACTACTTCTCCATTCAATTCTCACCTCCCCAAACCTGGTTGAATGATCTTATCTACTTTACCTTTTCCGTTCCTTTTGACCCCTGAACTTGCACCTTTTCTGTTCCTTCCCTGTGTCTTCAGAGGGAATTAAAAAAATGTATGTGGTCCTAAATTCTAAAATGGAAGGTTCTAGGATTGCTTCTTCCATCATGATACCATCTCTCTATATCTGTTTCATTCTGCCTAAACTCTGGGAGAGAGGGAAGAAAAGCCTTCTAGGACTCTGCCCTCAAGTGTCTCATAACCTGGCTGCAATGAAACCCCGCCCATAGATTCTGCACATCTAACGTGGGCACATAATCGCACACCCAAGAGCAAATTTACAGATTAGGGGCTGAAAGGAGGAACGCTTCCTATCCAGAGGGATCCAGAGAGATATTCTTCCTCCAGAAGGTGGAGGGAAGAGTATCTAAGACCAGGGACACATTATGCACAAAATGTGCAGGGAGGTGCAGGGGCAGAGAAGAAACAGTGGGTCCATCGGCTTGAGGAAAAGAATGCGTGAAAGAAGTATTAATATACAAACCCTCTGGGCGCCAAGTGGAGGTGGCCTTTAATGTCTGATTAGAAGGTTAGGTAGTATTTTGTCCTAAGTTGATGGCTTGCCGCTGACATCCTACAAAGAGATGCTGTAAGGAATGTCTGTAAGAGCTCTTCTAGGGGCGCCTGGGTGGCTTAGTCGGTTAAGCGTCCGACTTTCGCTTAGGTCATGATCTCGCGGTTCGTGGTTCGAGCCCCGCGTCGGGCGCTGTGCTGACTGCCAGCTCAGAGCCTGGAGCCTGTTTCAGTCTGTGACTCCCTCTCTCTCTGACCCTCCCCTGCTCACNAAGATCGAAGAGCAGAGAGAGAGAGAGAGAGAGAGAGAGAGACTGGGAAAAGGGAGGAAGTGAACTGTGGGGTAGAAAGGAAAAGAAATGGTTTGGCGGAAGTGCAGTTCGGGCAAGAGGAAGATTCCAGGAAGACAGCAGGAAGATAAAAGTGGCAACAGCCAAGACTCAACGAGGAGAAAGCCAGCTGTGCCTGCCTGCCTGATGTGAGGAGTTTGTGTCAGTCAGGAGATAAGAGGTTGGAAAATCACTGAAGGGCCTGAGGTCTGGCATGTCACGTGGATAGGGTGACATCCCAGATGCTGATAACCCTGGGGATTTTCCACGAATCTCTGTGATTCCTGCTTGGGTTTCCCCCCACCCCCACCCCCACCTCTCCAGTTATTAAAGCACAGACATATGTGCAAAATTTTGGAATAAGAAAAACAAGATAATGTTGATTTTGCAGTTCTAGCAAAATGTGAATATTGAACTCCAAGCAGACAAGAGAATTTTTATGATCTATTCACATTCCAGATTTCTTTCTTTCTTTTTTTTTTTTTTTGGCCATTTTCAGAAATAAGGACTCTTCAACACTAATCTGCTTAACAAATCTTATGAACTAAATCGAAAGCCTTGCAAGCCTCTTGCTGAGCATGCCAGAATTGTAGACTTTCCTCAACCTGTGATGCTTGTTCTCATCCTGTGGCTGCCTTTGTTTTTTTTTTTTTTTTTTCCCTTCCTAAGTAGGGTCAGAAAATTCTGAGTATGTTTAAGAGCAAATAATAAATGATATCTTATAGATGCATGTTAGTAGTTATTTCTTTCATCTTGCTTAACTCCAAATTCTCTTTGAAAAGATCAGCCTGCATCAGCCCCTCCACGCTGCCCTGGTGTCCGTCCACTGCGTCCCAGCTGTCACTGTAAGATGACCCACAGTGGAGCCACCTTCTGTCCTGGCTAGAGGTGGGCGGTGTCTGCCACCACAGAGCACAACTCCAGAGCTGGCTTCCTGTGTCTCGGTGGTGGTGTTTTTTTTTATGGGCACTGTCTAGGTAGGGCAGGGTGTGGAGATGAACAGGGAATGTGAATTGTCTACATGCCTTTTCTGTGGGTCTGGTTGGTGCTTTCTTCAGACCTCGAGGCTTTCACGGGGTGGGGGGAATCTTCCTCTCCCTCTTAGGTTCCGTCTCCGAATCCTGATTATGATTGAACCTCTACACCAATCAAGACTCCTTCAGTATTTAATCAATCTTGAATTACCCGCCAAGATATTGCAGTTCAAATGTTAGTCCAGAAGCCTCCCCAAGGTCTTTCCATTTGCATGTAGCGTATCCTCTCTGTTCCTTTTTCCTTTTTCCTTTCTTTTTTCCTTTTTTATTTTTTCTTTTTGTCCTTGGCCCTGCCCAAAATGTTTAAGCTTGTTGAAAAAAGAGCAGATTTTTCTCAAGCGCTTGCAGTCAAATGAATCAGCTAATAAATTATATATGGGCTTAGAAAGAGGATTTTCCCCTTTTCACGGCGTACATTGGAACTCCGTTTTAGCAGTTGTTGGAAATGCTGTGGAGAACTGTGTCTATCTTAGAAAGCCATCTGCAGGAGGAGCCTTGCTCACCAGAGTGAGGCAGAGGGAATTGCAATACACCCGAGAGACAATGTCTTTTGCATAACAATTTAATCCATCCATTTGCTGGTGAATATTCATATTCTGGGGGTAGAACTTTCAGTATGGACACATTTGTGGAAGTAGGAGATGTAGATCGGCACCCTGCAATGTAATAGTTACTTCTTCGTTTTAAGTGGCTGGGATCGCCGAAATGGACTTACATTTTTGTCCCCTTGCTTTTGTTTGAGGGAAAGCCAGGAAGGTTATAGATGCTGCACTATTCAGACTAAATGTGCTCCAATGACTTTCCTTTTGTAATAAGTGTGTGATTTAAAACCAGTCTGCCCACTTACGATCTGAATATTGTTTTTGTCTTCTGTCTGGATCTATCCTCTTTCTTTTTTGTTTTCTTTCTTTCATTTTCTATCTACCCATTTCTCTATCTAACCTATAATCCATAAATAGGTGAGATTGAACATTAGAACTAAAGCAATATTACTAATTTTAATAATTTACATATGCAGAATGATTATATATGATAATATATAATGAATATATATGTGTGTTGTATATACACCCACATATAAAAATCAGTCTATGATTGATTAAATAAGCAAATTTGGAGTTCTTTAATCTTATTAAGACTTTCTAGAGAAAATGAAAATAAAATTGCTATTTATTAACCATCTTGGGAAAGACTTTGGCCTTACATCACATCTCACATATCATCTAATTCTTTTGTTTAATTTTTTTTAATTTAGAGAGAGAGAGAGTGTATGTGCATGTGTGCACACATGTACAAGATGGGGATGGGCAGAGAGAGAGGGAGAGAAAGAATCCCAGGCAGGTTCCATGCTCAACATGGAGCCTGACTTGGATGGGGCTCGATTGCACAACCACGAGAACGTGACGTGAGCCAATATCAAGAATCAGATGCTTAACCAACTGAGCCACTCCTCATATATCATCTAATTCTTATCATGACTCTGATGCAGATGTGATAAAACCAAATCATGGGGAATGAAATTTTTTCTCGGGTGAAAATTGTTGAGCTGAGTCCAGGGTGTTTTCTATTTCACTAGAAAAGCCTATCAATTTCATCTCAGCAGGTCCCTCCTAGTGATTGGTTTAGTTTTTGGAAGTGTAGTAATCCTGGGCTCAATTTAAAAAAGTTAGTGATCATTTCATTCATGCCTCAAATATTTATTGAGCACCTACAATGTGCTCAATATTGTAGGAACTGGGAAATACCAGTGAAGAAATAGATAAGTTCCTTGCCCTTAAGAATTTACATTCCAGGTGAGAGCAATAGATCAAGCAGTGATGTCTGCCATTGGTATAGATGAAAGGAAGAGTGGCCACCCCACTTATGCATGCTGAGTTGTGACCCCTCTATCTGATTATATGAACAGTCTTAGAGCTAAATTGTGTATCAGCCTCATTACCTTTAGGAAAGAATACTTTTCTTCTTTATCCTTAAGGTCTTTCATTATATATCATTGCATTACCCTCAAGGTCTTGCATTGGTCTTGTTTTGGATATCATGTGGTCGCCCAAAGACCCACATGGATCACAGATTGGATGTAGCCAACAGATGTTCAAGGTACCACGCTTGACTTGGGATGTAAAGTCTAGGCAAAGGGCAGAGTCTTTCCATGTTCCTTATCCTTTGAATTGCTAATATGGAAACCTTAGCTCCAGTTTCAGAGTTATCATTTGCACTATTATTATTTTATTTGTTTGTTTTTTTGGTTCATCTCCTTATTCAGTGAATGGCCATATCTAAGATTTATATTTCAGAAAAATAATTGGAGCTGCCTATATCCCAAGTCCTTAAATCCCATTTTACCTTGAAGCAAGTCTCTTTCCCCTGGAGTTTCCTTCCCACATTACATGCCTGGTGAACTACTCATTTTTTCAACGGCTTTCTCTACAGCCACCTCCTCCAGGAAGACTGCCTTTTCTAAACTTACTAAACATAGTTAGTATCTCAGCTTCCACTGGAAATACTTCTCTGTGATCCCATGTATATTTATGCAGCACTTGCCATGTGCCAGGTATCATTTAGGTGCCATTAACAGTGTAATGCTTGCTTTCTTCTATGTGTCCCCTGTGAGGTCCTTAAAGGCTAAGATGCCCACTGACTTACTCTCTTTCATATCCCCAGCACCCAGGCTTGTACTGGGATATAATCGGCACTCAGCAACATCTGCTGACTTAAGAAAATCCTCCTTCATATTAAAAAGCATGGATGAATACCTGTGCTGTGGGTATATACTTCAGAAATTGGACAGATTAAAGATGCCAAAGCTTTGGCCTGTGAGAGAACAGGGAGAATCAAATGGGGGAGTTAAAGGCTAAGAACACAACACAGACTTTGGGTTCAAAGTTGAGATCACACAGATTTAGTTTCAAATTTCACTTTTCCTCTGGACAGAGACACTTAATAGTCTTCAAGTTAAAAAAAATGATTTGGAGGGGCACCTGGGTGGCTCAGTCAGTTAAGCATTCGACTCTTGATCTCAGCTCATGTCTTGGATCTCAAGGTTGTGAGTTTGAGCCCCATGTTGGACCCCACGCCAGGTGTGAAGCCTACTTACAAAAAATGATTTTGATAACCTCCCACACAAGATTACTCTGTGGATTCAATAAGACCGTGTCATGTGGATTAAGACAGTTCTTAGCAGTGGACTCATCATAACCACCCACGAAGTAAGTTGGCCAAGGCATGAGGTTGGCATGTGGTGTGGCCCGTATTCTAACACTAGTCTGCTATGTCCAGAGGCGAGTGGTGATTAACTGGTACCATTCTGCTTTGTAAGGAAACCCATGCTCATGAGGGCCCATGCATGCACACATACACACTCTCTCTCTCCAAGGAACTCTTCTTAATCTTTCCTTTCTGTCCCAAACCAAAAGACCGTAGTCTGTGCTCCTTCGAACACTGTCCTCGGTGGTGAATGATGGCATCACACTGTCTCCACGTGGGGTCTTCCTTCACTCCCGTTTGCCCACCCAGCGGAACCGGAGTGTAGCACAGTCTCACAGCGCCACACTGTCACTGGTGCTGTGATGCCGTGTTTAAAAATAGATGTAAATAGTTAACACTTCTTTGAAAAGGAATCAAATCCTCACTTATAGCCTTTATCAACCAGCTGGTTCTTGTAAGCGTCTTCCCGATCTGTGTGCAAACATTACTTTTAAGTGATCAGCTGGCATAATTAGGTAAGATTGTACACTAGAAGCACAATTCAGTTTTCTCTTCATCTCTGCTGGAAGAAGAAACAAACATCAGAGAAGATGATATGAGGGAAGTTGGATGTGGGAGGATTTTACACAGCAGCTGCAATACCTTGCTAATCAGCAGACCTACTTATTTATTTATTTGTTTTTCTTTTTTCAGTTCAAAGGTATGGCTTTGTGGGGCCCCCACAAGAGAGGTAGTTATGAAGCCTGGTGCCGTGGGTGCTGGCATCATCTCTGGCACAGATATAGCAGCTCACGGGCTGTAGGCTTCTGTGATTTCTTTCTGGATGCTTTAATATGAACACCTTTTTTTTTTTTTTTTGGATCAAAAAAAAACCCC
>NW_027551568.1:12444578-12512742 GCF_008692635.1 Crocuta crocuta | reverse complement strand
TAAAAACTCTCATTGTATCACAGATTTAAATCAGGTTTTGGGAAACAGAATTTAAGACCTGGTTGGGGATGGGATTGGGGCTGTGACTTCAGAGACAGGATGCTGTCAAACAAGTAGGAAGATGTTGAGCAAGGAAACCAACACAATTTGGAACTTGATGAAGTGAGGAGAAAGTGCTTGCAGAGTGAGGAGACCCGCATTCTGAGATTGGCATTGCCCACTGGGCAGGTCACTAAACCTTTCCTCACTCCACTCTCTGATTGTGAAAATGGGGATTTGGAAACCTCAAATGTATTGAGCATCTGCGATGATTCTCACCTGGCGGAGCTCAGCTGCACAGGAAGACAGATGAAGTGGGCATATGGATCAAGTGTGCGAAGGGTCCTGACAGAGTGTGGTTGTGAGAGGTTATCAGGTCTGTGTAGTGCTACCTACAGGAAGGCTGGAGCTATACTCTGTCAGCCACCACTGACATCGCTAGCTGTGTGATCTTGAAGAAAACACCAGTATTTATTTATTGGACTATTATATAGAATGTTAGAATGTACATATAGTATGTGCTCAGTAAACCCTAGCTGTTAGTAGGGGAGACAGACTGAGAAAACTAAGATTACCTAGAGTGTATGGAAAGACCGTGAGAGAAAATATTAAACTGGGACCTGAAAAAAAATATAGTGAAAGATCTTTTTTTTCTAAGCTTATTTATTTATTTGTGAGAAAGAGAGAGAGTGTGTGAGCAGGGTAGGGGCAGAGAGAGAGAAAGAAGGAGGGGCAGAGAGAGAGGAAGAAGGAGAGAATCCCAAGCAGGCTCCACACCGTCAGTGCAGAGCCTAACACGGGGCTCAAACTCACAAACTGTGAGATCACAACCTGAGCCGAAACCCAAGAGTTGGACGCTTGACCAACTGAGCCACCTGAGCTCCCCAGCAGAGTGGACGATCTTAAGACATCTGCTGCTTACCATGCTCCCTAGGTTAGCGAACATGCTTCCTTCTCTCAATAGAACATATTGGTTGTTGCCCAAAGCTCATGGCCGGCGGGCCATGCTACTTCTGCTTTAACCAATGCTCCATTAACCTACTAATCATCAGGCCTCTTATTCCAGATTAAAGAGCATCTACTGCAAAATTAATTGCTTATATTCACGGGGTAGATCTTCTTCAGCACAGGCAGCAGCTCAGCTGTATACAGACAGTTATACATAGATTATCTCATTTATTCCCCCTCTTTTTAAAAACAATCCTAATAAGTCATCTTTCATGCCTATTTTACAAATGAGCTCCAAAGTCAGAAGAGCTGAGGTTTGAGTCTAGGTCTCTTTGGGGCCAAAGCCACTTCATCTGAAAGCTCTTTAAAGGTATGTCAAGGGAAAAGAGTGAGAGAGGGTATTTCAGGGAGAGGGAACAGCATGCCCAAAGCCTCAGGACAGAGATGAGTTCTAGGATTCTTTCCTTTTCACTCTACCATTGCATTATTGAAAATAGAGGCACGGGTTTCACTGTAGGAAATGAGGCTCAGGAAACATGTCTAATCTGCCCAGTGATTTTTATTGGCAAGTTCCTTATCAAAAAAAAAAAAGAAAAAAAAAAAAACCCAGAAGGAAAACATTGAAATGGCCTCCATTTTAAGATACCAAAGATAAAATTCTTTCAAATATTCCATGTAAAAGGCCAGTGGCTTGTAAGGCTATTTTCAGCCTTTGAAAAACAAAAACAAAAACAGAACTTGCTCGAGATATGGAAACACAGTACTGTTACCAGAACCCTGGGGATGGCTAATCAGAGCCTTCTCCAGTAAGGGCTCTCTGCGGCTGCTGGTCGGTCCTCAGATTGAGTGGGAGTGGTGATGGAGGAGAAGGGGGAAGGTGCCAAATGGGTGAAATATTTTGGGGAAAATCGACTCTAGTCTTGCACATTCACAAAAATAGCAATTTTTTTTTGGTTTGTTTTGCAGCTGTAAAGCTTTCGGTGATTAGTCAACCCAATTTTTAAATTATCAAATGATGATTAAGAAGTAAAAAAGCTTGTAAATATTTAGAACATGACAAGACCATGCTAATGGAAACTTGGCATTTGGTGAAATCAGGCTCCAGGGAAAGAAAAATATTTCTATACAATCCGATGTTATCAGTCTGATCTTTGTCCTGAAGTGCCTTTAAAAATAAGAGTTAAATATCAGGCTCTTGGGAGAGCACCTGGGTGGCTCAGTTGGTTAAGTGTGAGACTCTTCATTTTCAGCTCAAGTCATGGTTTCAGGGTTCGTGAGGTTTTTTTAAATTTAAAAAATTTTTAAATTTATTTTTGAGAGAGAGAGAGAGACAGTGTGAGCAGGGGAGGGTCAGAGAGAGGGAGATACAGAATCCAAACACAGGCTCCAGGCTGAGCTAGCTGTCAGCACAGAGCCTGATGTGGGGCTCGAACCCACGAACTGTGAGATCATGACTTGAGCCGAAGTCAGATGCTTAACTGACTGAGCCACCCAGGCGCCCCAGGGTTTGTGAGTTTAAGCCTATTGCATGCTCTGCGCTGATAGTGCAGAGCCGGCTTGGGATTCTCCCTCCTTCTCTCCCTGGCCCTCCCCACTCTCTCTCTCTCAAAATAAACAAGTGACCTTAAACAAAAAATTTAAAAAATTATCAAGCTATTTTGAGTATGTACCATGCAGAAAACTTTACTGTACTTTTTCTCAATTCTCTTTCATTCTCTCTCTCTCTTTTATTGTTTCCCTCACAATATAGAACACCAGGGATTGGGGTTAGAAGGATTAAGGGCAAGCTTTTTAGGGTGCCTGGGTGGCTGAAGCAGTTAAGCGTCCAGCTTCGACTCAGGTCATGATCTCATGGTTTGTGAGCTCAGGCCCCACAGTGGGCTCTGTGCTGGTGGTGCAGAGCCTGCTTGGGATTCCCTCTTTCTCCCTCATTCTGCCCTTTCCTCACTTGTGTTCTCTCTCCCTCTCAAAATAAATAAATAAATAAATAAATAAATAAATAAATAAATAAGCTTAAAAAGAAAGCAGGCTTTTAAAGGCTGCATATCCACATGGAAAGAAAGTGTTGGTTATATGAGATTCTTTGCTCTCTGCCTTTCCCCTTGCTCAACACCGGGACTGTTTCCTCTGGAGGGTTTTTGCCCCAGCAAGTTCATTGCCAGGAAAACTCTGCTCTCNCCCAGAGCTGACTCCTTTCTGCCTTTTATTTTATTTTTTATTATTTTTAAAATTTATTTATTTATTTTTGAGTCAGAGAGACAGAGAGACTGCAAGAGGGAGGCACACAGGTGTGGGGGGGGGAGAGAGAGACAGAGACAGACAGAGAGAGAGAGAGAGAGAGAGAGAGAGAGAGAATCTCAAATAGGCCCTGCACTGTCAGCACAGAGCCCCATGTGGGGCTTGAACTCACAAACCCTGAGATCATGACCTGAGCTGAAACCAAGAGTTGGAAGCTTAACTGACTGAGCCACCTAAGGGCCCCTCCTTCCTGCCTTTTAGATTTCAGCGCAAATGTCATTTCCTTAGATGTTCCCTTGACCTGCACATCTGAAGTCATCACTGATCAACACAAGCTGTTTTTCGCTTCCCTAACACTGCTGCAATTTGCAGTGATCTGGTTCTTTTATTTGTTTTCTTGTTCCTTGTCGTCCCCTCTGCTGATCTGGAAACTCCAGGGGACCTTGTCTGCTTCACCATTGCCAAGGGCAAGGCCTGCTGCAAACCCAGTACTCAATAAATATTTTTGAATGAGTGAATGAAAAAAGGTAACTTAAAAGAGAGTAAAGTGCCCCATAAATATATTATGTGAAAATTAAAATCAGAAAACCACCAAGATGATAGTTGCGATGTCATTTTTAAATTTTTTGAGCAAGCCATATTATATATTTTACCCAAAAACTATTAGCTTTGCTTCTCAGGTGCTGTTTACGGAGTACCAATTTCTAGAAATTTCGGAAATCGATACTTTCCAAAATAAAATGTCCTTGTGTTTAGAGTAAAATATATTATCTTGCTTGTTGGCCAAGTATACAGGGAAGAGGCTGCATTGTTCTATATTTGAGAGAAGAAAAATGACCAAGTCTCATATTCTGGCCAACAAAATCCAGTGGATCAGAGAAACAAGGTTATCCACAATTCATGCGGACTCTTAACCCCTTGAAGTGTGTGCCTGTCAGCGTTGGTAGAACTGCTGAATCGTGGAATTTCAGCATAAAAGGAAACTTCTTCCTTCGCGTCACCCAGTCCCAGAGTTCAATACATGTATCCCTAAATCACTTCCTTAATTCTGTAGATTGTATCCTCTGAATTAATTTAGCATCGATATGTTACTGCTCACACTTGTGTTTTAAAAGGTTCTCTTGAGGTTTGATTTCTAGAGGTAGCAAAATTTCATTAAAAAAATACTGCTTGAAATGAATACAGAATGTGTGAGCTAGAGCTTGGGAATATTTGCTGGCAGAGATTTTTTTGCCCTGAGGTGCAGGAAGATTGGATACAGGGAAAGCATTTTATTTCCTTTCTTCCTTCCTTCACTCCTTCCTTCCTTCTACCAAAATTTGACCTAAAGTAGAGAAGGTTTTTTGAGTTTGAATAATAATACGTGACCTGATAAATATGTCAAATATATTATAACAAATAGACATTTTATTCAGGGTCTTAAACAAAGCAAGTTCGATGTAGTCTCGGTTTTATACAAACTTGTGGTTGAAACCAACATTGTTCCCAGAATCATAGCTTTCTGATTTGGAAGAAATCATAAAATATCACCTAGCCCAGTTTTCTTTCATGCTTTTCTTTTATCTACAGTGGGAAATACATTTTTTGGTATGATCCAGTCCACACACACACACACACACACACACACACACAGAAATAGGCCACCACAACTGAGGCTATAGATTCACAGTTCTCCTCCTTACATAAGATGTGTTCTGTTTTTATAGTTTATACGACTTCATTTAAAAAAAATGTTGGTTTTCCTTTTATACACTGATTTCAAGACACATGAGTTTGGAAAACACTTAGGTGGCTCAGGCCACTCGCTTTACAAATCGGGAAGACAAAGGTGCTGTGAGGGAAGGTCACATCCCCCAGGTCGCACCAAATTCAAGTCACCCCATCGCTAAGTTGTGTATGTGGGTCCACATACTGTGTCTTCCCTTTCGCTCCAATCAATGATCCTATAAAATCATAAGAAGCAGTTTAGTTAAAAAGAAAAATACACACAACGTATTTCTTGGTTTAAGTCCAAGTCACCCGCGGGCAAGTTCCTCAACCTCTCTGAGCCTAATTGTACTTGTTTTTTTATGGAAGGACTTAAACCTTCACCATAATGAACCTCAACATAGCTCAGTTAGGTGGTTATTGACACAGCATGGATAAAAATGCCTGATAGAAATACCTGATAGATAAAAATGGCTGCTTTTTTTTTTTTTACCTTACTTCCTAATAAGTAATGTTACTTTTAAAAAGAAAGAATAAAAAATTGGAAATAAAATACACAATATTGTATTTTGGTTCAGCTGCCTAAAAGCAGGCTACAGATTTGCTGACATTTCTGCTACCAGGAGGTAGGTTCTGGGGGTGCCTGGCTGGCTCAGTTGGTTATCCGTCCAACTCTTGATTTCGACTCAGGTCGTGTTCTCACGGTTCATGGGTTTGAGTCCTGCATCGGGCTCTGTGCTGACAGCATGGAGCCTTTTTGGGTTTCTCTCTCTGTCCCTCCCCCACTGATGCACGCTCTCTTTTTTTCTATTTCAAAAATAAATAAATAGACATAAAAAAAGAGGGGGCTCTGTTTCCCCTCTTTTTGAATTCATGCTAGTCAATGACTGTATTAGCCAAGGAGCTGCTACAGAGCTCATGTGGTACCAATTCTAGACTTGTTCATCCGGTCAGTCCGTAAGTGGACCAATAGTTTCCACCTTGGTCTGTCTCCCTGATGACCAAGTTATCCTTGGGAAGTGTGACTACCCTGTGAAGGGAGCATGTGGAGAGGCCTTGTGACTACATGAGAAGGAGAGACCAGCTTTTTAGCTGTCCCCATCAAGGGGCCAGGCAGGTGGTAAAGTGACAGGGACACACAAAATTATGAGATATAATAAAATGGCTGTTGTGTGAAGCATCACCTGTTGGGGACAGTTTTTAAACGCAACAGTGGATAACCAGAGCATTTGAGTTGCTACAGGTAAGAAGCTCAAGTCAGCAGTTTCCTAGCACCATTATAGCTTGGCACCAGTTCGGAAGCAAGACCGTCTCGACTGAATTCTCGCGTTAGTTACTGAATCTTCTCGTGCTTTGGTTTCCTCATCTGTAGAAGGGGGATAATCGTAGCATCTACCTCATATGGTTATTTTGGGGATTAAAAAATATTAATACTGGTACGTATAAAGTTCTTAGAACAGAGCTTTCTACCCAGAAAAGGGCCATATAAATATGTGTTATTATTCTAGAGCAAGAAAATATACATTTGGTTTGAATGTCGATTTTAGATGACAAGTCAGGAGCAGCTGGTTCTGCTTTTAGATTGTGAACAGGCCTTTGTTCTGAGTCTTCAGGTTTCCTGAAATCTGACTTGCAAAGTGAATTCAAACTGGTTATAGAAATGAATATCCCCATGGAACCTCAAAGAAATTACAGATTGTAAACAAGGGGCAGAGAGACGTGCCATTCGCAGGAATGGCGTTTGGTAACAGGCCCACTCTTCTTTAACGTTCTTATTAGTGATGTGGGCAAGAGGTTGAGTAGCACATTAATCATATTTGTGACATCGAATCATGTAGAAGACAGGAGAAAACAGGGATTACATCTCTATATCTGGAGGGAGTCGGAAGGTGAGCTGGGAAGAAAATGAAACAGCAAGATTAAATGCAGTCAAGTTCAAGATTTTGAATTGGATCTGCCGATATAGCAGTCCTTTCCAAAAAATGATTTGAAGCATTTCAGTTGAACCAGTATTTACCATAGGTGTGTCACATGCCAGGCACTGTGCTCAAAAATGGGAGCTCCCAGGCAGAAATGGCCTATGTCTCCCTCTAAGGAGCTCACAGTCTTGTAGATGACACAGACTGAAGCCAATACAAATAATACAAGGTGATGGGTGCAGGAATAAAAGTATGTACCCATGTCATAGACAGGAGGGAGTGAATGTTTCTACGCTGGGATGATGTGTATGACAATGGATATGTAAACAAAATACATGAAAACGAGAGATGGAAATAAGAAACTGAGAGTAGGTACATAAAGAGAAAGAAAAATAGAAGCCTGTAAGAGTTCATACATTTGAGAAGCCGATTTGGCTGTGTCCTTCCTTCTGTGAAGGACAAGAGAAGAAAAACAGGATGAATTAACAAGCTGTCATCAGAGAGAATGAGAGTTACAAATCAAGATATAATTGAAGAAAAGTGATCCACGACAAAGATATTTTTGACCTTGGGAAAAGTACATTGAGTAAAGGAAAACAGACTGCACTGATATCCACATAGAAGTCATTTGCATTGGCTTTGGAAGTAGTAGGATTTTAAGGCAGATATATTAGAACTATTTGTTCATTTATCCATTCATTCAGCAAAGCTGACACAATGGAGTAACACATAGTCACTGCTTTTCCAATTTTTTCAGTCCGGCTGGAGAGAATCATTAATCTAATCAGTATGCCAATATATAACCATAACCTTCTCACTTATGAGGGAAAAGCATAGTGAGCTATGAGAGAGGCAACTGGGATCTGATTTTGAGGGGCTTCTAAAGGGCTTCTCTAAAAAGATGATGTTTGACTTGCAACTTGAAGGAGAGCTACAGAGGGAGTAAGAGAAGGGGCAAGGAAGGACAGCTTAGATAGAAACTATAGCTTGTACAAAGGCCCTGTGGTATGGGAATCTTACAAAATAGGGTTTGGGGAAAATAGAGATTTGCTGGAAGAAATAGTATATTTCAATATATACCATAAAACCTTTTAGATTTATTCTATTTAACTTCAATAAAAATTGAGAAGTACTTAAGATCCTAATGACATTTTTTGGAATGGTGGAAACCCTTTTGAATACAGGAAGAACACTGAAGGAGGCTCTTCTATACTTCTTCACCCCCAATGACGTCAGTCATGTCAGGGAGAATTTAGAGGGGATTTTTGAATCTGAAGTACTTGGTTTGGCCAGTGTCCTGACCAATATAGTATAATTATAGGTTTTAGTCAGAAAGATCTGGTTCTAAACCCAGCAGGATTTTACATTCATCCCAGTGATGAATGTGATGACTGCAATAAAAAACATAATACTTTGCTTCGGACTTGTAATTGCAAACACTTATTAAAGTTCATGTTCTCTTGCTCTGTGATAATTTTCAGGCATGATGTGAACAAATGCTACATAATACATTTGAATGATCCAAATATGTAGAATTGTATTTCCCCAAATCACCTTCTTCTCCATAAATCAGCCATTACTTCTTAGAAGGAAAGTAAATTTGCCTTTGCACCAATGTTTATTTTTTCTGCCCAATATTAGACTCTGCATGTTCAAGTATATTGCAAATCCTGCTGATTTTTTCAGGACGCAGGTGAAGACTCTTGCAGGAAGCCTTCGTTTCCTCTCTCTCGGTAATTCCTATCTGCCTGTTTTCCGATGCCCATCACTGTATCTCTGATTGTGGCACTTCCTTATGTTTTCCTATTATTTTTTAAATTTAGTTCACTTAGATACTTACATTTTTTTTTCATTCGGATTATGTTCCATACCATAATTCCTAGCATGGCAGCTGATAAATTGTCTGATAAATTGTTAAATTCTCAGTGTGTCTGTTGATGGTATGGACGAGAGAACAAAGAAGATAGCATTGGTACATCACCTCGGGCTCTTTAGTTGCAGAAAACAGGCTGCAAGTCCTGTTAATTTAAGTGGGGGATCATTTATTGGAGGGTTGCAGGGGTTGCTGGGAGAATGCGCAAGGAGATGAAGGAATCAGGCATCGGAGAGTTGGAACAGTAGCTGCCATAGGATATTAGCTGCGGAAATGACTTCATGCTCTTAACCAGTTGCAATCACTGGACTGAAACCACTCTTTCTTCTAACTTTGTTTCTGACTATTTAAAATTCAGTCACAGGAAAAGGCATCCGACCATTCAAATCTAGGCTCCCCAATTGACACATGGCTGCACGGGGGCAGGTAGAGAAGAGACCTGGAAGAGTAGCGTGACAGGCTCTCGGCTTCCGTAGGTGGTGCGGCTTACCATCACACCAGGCCTGCACACACACCGGTTCTTCCAGAAGGAAATCAAAGTTCTATTAGTAAGATCAGTATGGGTCAGGAAAAAAAAAGGGGGGGGGGCGTGCCCAGAGAGACTTACTGCAGGTAACGCCACAGTAATGAAGTTGGTTTTGAATTTGTTTTGACTTCTAACAGGTCGGTGACCTTGGGGGTGTCCTTTGTCCTCTCTGGTTCTCCGACTTCTCACTTATTAAATGTAATAACCTTGGGCTTCTCTGAAAACCTTGCAGAATGGTTGCACCGGTCATAGAAGAGAGCATATCTGGAAGGGCTTTGCAAATGAGACCGGCTATATCAATGCAGAATACTCCTTTTATGGGTTTTTGGTGCATTCTGTAGCACCATTGTTGAGTAGGTGGTTGCAGAATGGAATTGAGAGATTTATTCCTGTCTTGAGTGGTGAGGCTCCAAAGGAAATGTGAAGGTGACTCTCTCTTGCTTGTGTATCGTGCATTCTGATAGTAATAATATCTCACGTTTACTGAGTCTTCCCTATGTGTTGGAATCTCATCTAAGCCTCTTTCTGGGTTCTTACCCATGTAATCCTCATAATAACCCTCTGCACAAAATACTATGAATATTCTTATCCTATGAATATTACCGTGCCTAGTAAATTGAGGCACACCAAAGAGCCAGAAGTACTTGCCGTCAACATCATCCACTACGCTCTATATCCCATTAGTAAAATCCAAATGCTAATGTTTGCTTTTTAACCATCTTGCCAGATTATGAAGAAGACTGAGGAAATGTAGGCATGATATGTAGTATTTCTAGGAAGAAAGCTTCTGGTGAGTGCAATTATTGTTGCGTGTTTTCATAATAATGAAAATGAAATATCATAGTGTTTTTATACTTTGTTCTCTTCCCAATCCTAACTCACGACCATCTTACTTTTCAAAGCCAAAGACTTTAGAATACTACCCTTTCTTGTTTTTCTCCCTAATTTTATAAACTCATATGACATTTATGGATTCCAATCTTAAGTATTTCTCATTTTTCTCCTGTTTCTCTTGCATAGGGATATTATAAGAGATTGAATCCTGGGTCAAAGAAGAGTTGTAATTCCCCTGGTGGGCAGATGAGCCGGTTTGGGTTTGGGGGAACCAAACAGGCAGTGTTATATTAAAACTTTAACTGCAACCACAAAGTTAATGTTATGCTTCTTAGAACATAATAAGGAGCACTTCCTGTGTTCAGAGAAAAGGGAAGGAGAGACGGAAAGAAACTGATCTGGAAAGAATTTCCCCTGATATCTTGTCACTCACCCACATGGCTGGTGATAATTGGACATAGGAGACATTTGTAAGATCAGACAGGATATCACTTCCTTAAGAAGCTACATCTCTGACAATGGAGTGTCTGTCATTGTCTGCAGACACTTGGGGGCTCTATGCCGGGTTAATGTCAACATGCTAAACCTCAATAATTAGAACATACGGTGAGAAATTATAAAGGATGGGACAGAAATGTTCATCTGAGTGATAGAGTTTCAGATTATTTGTGCAAATACCAAGTTTCCCCATTAGCAAAATAAGGATGAAGGCATGATGGCATAGGACTCTGAGCCTAAAAGAAAAACAATTGATAAAAACAATGAGAAATATTTCCATAAACCTAGAAATGAGCTCTGATAATTTTGTTGACTAAAATAATCTAATATTCTTTGTGTCTGTATATTCAGTCTTCCAAGTTTACAAAAAGAACCTTCTAAGATCAAGTATACATATATTGGCTTCACTCATTTTACCTGCATTTACTAATTGTGTTTTTATAGCACTCTTCCCCCAATGGAGAGCAAAATGTTTTACAGCACAGCTAGATATAAGTTGATGTATGTCTGCATTATAATATAAATGAAATGGTTATTCTCTTAACCATTTATGTGTTTATATTCTGTTAAACTTATATGTTTAAGGGGGAGCGAGTATACATTTAGGGATAGAAAACTGGATTTAAAATATGTCATTCCACAGAAATAACAGATCCGATATTGTTATAGAAAATATGTTATGTGGAATACTACATGGCAATGAGAAAGAATGAAATCTGGCCATGTGTAGCAACATGGATGGACCTTGAGGGTGTTATGCTGAGCGAAATAAGTCAGGCAGAGAAAGAGAGATATCATATGTTTTCACTTATAAGTGGAATAGGAGAAACCTAACAGAGGACCAGGGAGGAGGAGAAGGGGAAAAATAGTTGGTGAGAGGGAGAGAGGCAAACCATGAGAGACTCTCGAATGCTGACAAAAACTGAGGACTGATGGATGTGGGGGGGAGAGGGGGGATGGGCATGGAGGAGGGCACTTGTGGGGATGAGCACTGGGTGTTATGTGGAAACTAATCTGACAATAAACTATTTGTAAAAAAAAGAAAATATGTTATGAAAAATGCCCTTTCTCTAAAAGATTTACCTCAAGTTTAATCGGGATACATTTGAGGCTTATACATAGTATTGAAAAGTTTACTTGGTAGCAGTGTTTGAATGCTTGATTAAAATAATACAGTAGAATGATATGACAGCTGTTCCATCTTATGGTCAGGATCCTCATCAATCTATTAAAAAGCATTAATTGAGCAGCTGTGATAAACAAGGGGCTCTGCTGGATTTGAATGGATCTGACTTGGGATATAGCAGTTAAGTCCATACCTGGCTCTCATTAGTGCTCAACAAATGTTTACAACATGAAGGAAGAAATGAACTGAGAAGTCTTTAGTGATACCAACAATTTTTTTGGGGGGGTAGGTTATATGTGCAAAGTACATCCCATGGACCAATGTGCCTAATCCTTACAATATATCTATGCAGTAATTGTCTATTCTTCTTATTTTTTTTTAACATTTTTTATTTATTTCTGCGAAAGAGAGGGAGAAAGAGAGAGAGAGTGAGCAGGGGAGGGTCAGAGAGAGAGGGAGATACAGAATCTGAAACAGGCTCCAGGCTCTGAGCTGGCTGTCAGCACAGAGCCCCATGCGGGGCTTGAACCCACGAACCGTGAGATCATGACCTGAGCCGAAGTCAGACGCTTAACCGACTGAGCCACCCAGGTGCCCCTTATTTATTTTTTAAATGTTTATTTATTGTTGAGAGAGAGAGACAGGGCACAAGCAGGGAGAGGCAGAGAGAGAGGGAGACACAGAATCTGAAGCAGGCTCCAGGCTCCGAGCTGTCAGCACAGAGCCCAGCATGGGGCTGAAACCCAAGAACCATGAGATCATGACCTGAGCTGAAGTCTAACACTTAACCAACTGAGCCATCCAGGTGTCCTGCGTAACTGGTTACTATATTAAGGATGGGTAGGCTGACTGATTAAGAGACTTATTGGAGGTCAGACATCTGGGAGGTAATGGAACTGGAATCTGATGCTGGGTTTAATTATATTTGTTTTGGGGATTCATGGATTCCCTAGACCTTCTGTGAAAACCTGAAAGGTTTTTTTTTTTTAATTCAACTGTAAATCATTCCAGGGAAACCATTCATATCTTTCATCATCTTCTCAGTGAGGTCCATACTGACATCCTGCATCTTCTTTATAAATTTTAAGAGCTTGTATACAATTAAAAAACTAAGATTTAGGGGTGCCTCGGTGGCTCAGTTGTTTAAATGTCTGACTTCAGCTCAGGTCATGATTTCACTGTTCTTGAGTTCGAGCACCCCATCAGGCTTTGCACTGACAGTGAGAAGCCTGCTTGGGATTTTCTCTCTCTCCCTCTTTCTCTGTCCCCCTCACCCCTGCTCATGCTCTCTCTCTTTCAAAAAAATAAAAATAAAAATAGGGTCCCCTGGGTGGCTCAGTTGGTTAAGCATCTGATTTTGGCTCAGGTCATGATCTTACAGCTTGTGGGTTTGAGCCCCGCGTCAGGTTCAATGCTGACATCTCAGAGCCTGCCTGGAGTTTCTTTTGGATTCTGTGTCTCCCCTTCTCTCTGCCCTGCCCCTGCTCACTCTCTGTCTATGTATCGCTGTCTCTCAAAAATAAACATTAAATTTTTTTTAAAACTTAAAAGAATAAGATTTAGTCATAACACAAAAAAGTGAAGTCAGCATATATAGATGAATAGATAAAGTTCAATGTAGATAATGTGGGTAGAAACTCTGTGCATAATGTGGTTTCGGAAGGGTTTTCCTGGGAAGAGGCATTTGAGATGGGCCATGACGGAGACTGCTGTGCATGTGTTGAGAACTGGGGTCCAGCTTTGGGCGCTGTGACCGGGCTCCCCTTCCCTCCCTTCTCCCTACTTATAGTGACATTTGACAGCAAGGAAGAATTAATTACCACACATTTCCCTCGGCCTACAGCCGATTACCTGCAAGACTGCTCCAACATTAGGCTGGGAACAGCAAGGAAAATGCCATTTGGAAATGTTCTGCTCAGAACAGATGTCCAGCTGCTCATTTAGATCATGAACTGTTTGTCAATACTGACAATTAGTGGGCTAAAGATTGCATTGACCACATGACAAGAATCAATACGTGCAGTACTTGTTAGTTATTTACCGCCAAGTGTATTAAAGCCTGTAGATTTCTTATAAATCCTTCAAAGCCATCCTGCTATGATCCTCTCGACAACACGCATTGACACATCAATAAATCCTTTTGACAACGGTGATCTGTGAAAATCAATACCAGTTTATCAGCGATTCCCATGTAGTTCTTCTTCTTCTTCTTCTTCTTCTTCTTCTTCTTCTTCTTCTTCTTCTTCTTCTTCGACAGGTCTGCAGAGGCTTAAGATCATTTCCCAAGGCAGGAGAACTGACATGGTCTAGGTGCAAGGCTGGAGGTCAGTTGTGCCCAGAGGCAGTGACCTTGATGAAAGTCCTTTGCTCAAAGACTCTTTGTAAATCCCTACAAGGAAGAGAGACCCACTCTTGGAGTGAAGTGGCGACTTAAAGTGTCAGTAGCATGGTAGTTCGTGTCAACATCTGCTCAATCTTCAGCTCCTCTCCATCTCAAAGCAAGCCTGAGAACTTACCCACAATTATTCACCCTTATTCTGAGACAGTCTTTAAAACTGGCACTCGATATCTGCTTGTTGGACAGGTTTGCTTTACAGTTTCTATTACGGAGTTGAATTAAACCTTCATGCTAAGCCATAATACCCATGACTCAAGTTCATATACAAAAATAGTGTATTAGTTAGGGTAAGGATAGTGGCTGTAACAAACAGATCTCAAAATATCAATATCTGCCATGTAATATAGGGTTCCACATAGCCATTTGTGGACAGTGAGTGATTTTCCTCCACCTAATGATTCAGGGACCCAAACTTCTTCCATCTGTGGCTCAACTGTCTTCTAGTATCTGAGTGATCTGACACTTTCAGGCTGAGAAAGTAGAGAAGGAGAAGAGAGTAAGAGAAATATACCTACATTTAAAAATTTTTGAACTTAAAACAGGACCACAAGATGCAAAAAGGGATTTGTCAATTAGTCCTAGATGAGCAGCCACCTCCCAGTGATGTCCCATTTTGCAAAGGGAACACGAATTTTCCTGGAGACCTGCCTAATGCTGCCCCATGAAGGGCCTGGGATTCGAATATGGAAAAGACACTGTTTTAATTCTTCACAAAGTTTGCTAGCAAATGGGGAAGACAGTCCATCTGCCCTAAGTGAGCAGAATCTATGCAGGTTTCTTTCTTCTCTCTCTCTGTCTCTCTCTCTCTCTCTCTCCCTCTCTCCCATTACTAACCTACATGGCGATACTCCCTAAATGCTGATAACCTTTATTTCTCTGGGCTTCCACGAACCTCTGCTTTTGGCATAAAAGTTGTTACATCAAAACTGTGTCTTAGGTCTCTCTTTTGTAAGTTCTGTCATCAGCAGTGGTTAAGCAGTTTTAAAGGATACCAAAAGAGAGTTCATAATCATCTCACGTTCTCTCTCTCTCTTTTTAAAATATGACCTCAAAAGAGGCAACCGCACTAAACTTCCAGGATCCACTGGTCATTAATAAAATCTGCCTGCAGTTCTATTTGTCTCAGAGCTTTCTTGCTATCTCTGCCTTCTCTCTGCCTCTTATAAAAGTCTTTGCTGAACAGCTATGTCTGTGTCTTACTGAAACTAATAAAATTATATCTATCACTCTCTTGGGGACTTCTATCCAGAGTTGCATTTGAGATCCAAAGACAGAGAGAAGTTTTTGTTAGTGTTTTTGCTGTAATTAAAGATCCCAGAGTTTTCCAGAGAGACATATTTGAAGAAAGAGATATCCACTAACTTCAGGATTGTTGAGTTTCTTCCCTCCCTCCCTTCCTGCCTCTCTTCCTTTCTGTCTTCTTTCCCTCCCTCCCTCTGTCCATTCTTTCCTTTCTCCTCCTCTTCCTCTTTCTTCATTTTTCTCTTTAAATGACTACACAAACTACAATGAATATGTAAAGGTATCTGTTTTCTAATACTTTTCTTTTTTAGGATAGAAACTCCTTGATATATGGAGTTGGGCAAAGAAAAAAATTGCTTTGGAGAAAGTCCACCTTCACCTTTTGTAGTTGGATGTAAATATTTAAAATCTAGGGGAAAATTTCCTACCTGCAAGAGTTACTCTTCCTAAGTAGTCTTTATTTATTTATTTTTGCCATGATTTGAACTCTCTGGCATTTCTCATTTGCTGGGGCCGACAGATAAATGAGTATTTGGAGGGACACAGGCAAACCAAGATTGGATGAGAGAGAAGAGGAAGCTGATCTCTGTCTCACCTGTTAGCCAGCCATAGTTTCTCTACATACAATATTTTATGAGGAAGCCAGTGGGGGGAGGGTTTGATTTCTCCACAGCTCACTTGTCCATGAGAGTCAGAATGAAAGATCTGGTGGGTTTTCTGCAGCGTAGCAAATGAAAGAGCTCATTAGCTGTAAGCAGCCAATAATCTTCTGTGATTCACCAATAGCTACTATTCCTCAGGGAAATTTATGCCAGGCAAGGCTGGAATAGTAAGAAAGCCAGAAGAAAGGGCACACGTGGAGCACGGGAAGAATGAGGAAAAGCATGCTTCACATTCCTGCAGAAGACACAGCTCTGTTTCTGACATACTGAGAAATTGTTCGTTGTATTCCCATCCTTGTATGTGGGCTATTTTTAGCATCCAGCATTATTCCTGGTTAGAATGATGACTTTGTTAGCTGTGATTAATTAAGGCCATACGGCTCTTGACGTGTTCAACTTGTGAATATAATAATAATATTAATAACACTGTAACTGTTTATGTTTTTCAGAGCATGATCACAATTATTTTTAACTTAGTGAAGTGAAACAGGGCAGGAACTTACAACCCATTCTACAGATGGGATGATGAAATGGTACATGCATCTTAGGTGTATATTTCATGGATGAAAACTTAAAACAGGGCCATCGCCCCAAGGAAGGAAGAACTTGTCAGTGTGGTCCCAGAATGGGGCTGATCCAGGACAATAAGCAGTTTTCTTAACTTCCAAATCCATGGCTCTTCCTGCCAAGAAGATTTGAAACAGAAACATGCGATAATAGCTAACACATATATAGCCTTTTGTTAAGCATTTTTCACATATTAACTCATTTAATCTTCAAAGCAATGCTATGGGATACTTATTAGCATGATTTTATAGATGAGAGAGTGGAGACAAGGAGCGGTTAAGTAGCTTACCCTCAGTGACCTAACTGGTAAGGGAAGGAGTCAGAAACACAATCCAGTTTGTCTTCAAAGCCCGCGTTCTTAACCTCCATGCAACACCTCCTCTCAACGTGAAACAGCTATAAATTCCAAAATCCGTGCTCGGTTCTTAAAGGTGTTCCACGGCCTTGAGGATTCAAAGTTCAGATTTAAGACTTATCAGTCTTCTTTCCTGAGTCCTCATGAACTTCTGCAGAAGGGGTTTGTATATATGTGGAGACGGAAATCACCCATCGGGAAGGTCCTCTGCGACAGCTCCCTCCTTTAAAGCTGGGGTGCATCTATGTACAGCTTCGCAGATTGCCAGTGTCCAGTTGTCCCTCTGATGGGCATTTATTCAGTCATCTGCCATGTTCTGAGTCCTCACCAGGAGCCTGGCACTGAGCTAGGTGTATGGAGGGCAGAGATAGGAAGAGCTCCCGGTCTTTGCCCTCAAGAAGATCACAGCCTCAAGAGGGAAGAGAGAGATGTGGAATCAGGTAATTAATGATAAGATATGCAGTGGGTGCTATAACAGAGCTATGAGCAGTGATCTGGAGCCAGAGAGAGGAGGGGCTGATTTGGGCTAAAGAACTAGGAGTCAAAGCAGTAGGAGGTTAACAGTCTCTTCAGGAACTGAAACCAGAGAGATTCGGGTTCAAGTCACGGCTAAGTCAGTTTGTACCTGGGAGATGTTAGGAAAGCTACTTTTCTTCTCTACAACTCAGTTTCTTATGCTGGCAAATATAAATGATAATTCTACCACCCTCGGGCCACAGTGAGGATCCTGGGAGAGATCTCTCTGTAAAACTGGTCACATAGCAAGTGTTTGGGAGATGTAATGATAACAATAATAACCGTCTCAAGAGCTTCACGGAGGTTGTGACACTTCACAGCTGGTACTGTGGTTGACGTGAAGCAGGCTGTCAGGCAGAGAAGAGAGGGTGGGCGAGGCGAGGAGAGAAAATTCCCAGACCGGAAGTCAGTGCATATGAGCCCACAAAATAATCTGTCTGCATAGCACAGTCCTAAGAATACTGTCTGTCAATAGCCTCCACCTGCCTTTTCTCTCTACGGGCTTTGCCTACTCAAGTTGATTCCACATACAGTCAGAGGAATCAGCTTTCATTGCTGTAATTGCTATCATAGCATTTTCCCTCCTGAGAGGTAGGCAGTGGCTCCCAATTGCCTCTTGAATCAGCGTGAATGAAATTGATCACGGACTTCAAATCCTCCCTCTTGCCCAACAGCCTTCTCTCACCTCTTGCCATACCCTGGATTTCCCCTTCACTTCAATCAAGGAATCTGGTCATGACTCTGTACATAAGTTTCCATGTCTCCCACCCCAAGACAGAGTGGACCCCTGCATAAACATTTGACAGAATGTCTAAGGCAAGTGTGTGTGTGTGTGCATATGTGTGTTTATGTGTGTGCTGTGAATTTGAAGTGGTAAATCATGGTGAAGCGTGGTGGGTAGAATCTATCTGGTTGACAAACCAATGACATTGAGTCAGATGAGCNATAAGTTTCCATGTCTCCCACCCCAAGACAGAGTGGACCCCTGCATAAACATTTGACAGAATTTCTAAGGCAAGTGTGTGTGTGTGTGTGTGCATATGTGTGTGTATGTGTGTGCTGTGAATTTGAAGTGGTAAATCATGGTGAAGCCTGGTGGGTAGAATCTATCTGGTTGACAAACCAATCACATTGAGTCAGATGAGTACTTCTTTTATGTTTTCATTTGTTTTAATGTTCATTTTTTATTTTTGAGACAGAGAGAGAGCATGAGTGGCAGAGGGGCAGAGAGAGAGACACACACACAGAACCGGAAGCAGGCTCCGGTTCTGAGCNGTTTTCATTTGTTTTAATGTTCATTTTTTATTTTTGAGACAGAGAGAGAGCATGAGTGGCAGAGGGGCAGAGAGAGAGACACACACACACAGAACCGGAAGCAGGCTCCAGGTTCTGAGTGGTCAGCACAGAGCCTGACATAGGGCTTGAACTCAACAAAGCACAAGATCACCACCTGAGCCAANAAAAAAAATCCCTCCAAACTCTCTCCAAAGTGCAATTAATAATTATATTCTAAGGGTACTCAGTCAAGTGGTGAAATCAATTCACAGTCTCAAGGAATCTGATTGATTCCTGTGGTAACCTCAACAAATCTTAAAGGTAGAAGGGTATAGATTCTTTATTCCTAACCCTTGGCTGATTTGGAAACTATTTCAGACCCAATTTACTTAGGAATTAAAAATGAAAAGAATAGTAAGCATTGTTATTAACAAGTAAATGTTAAGCAATCACTGTGTTCTCAGCACTGTGCTAAATTCATTGCTCTCTTCATCTCCCCTGGGACATTGGCAAGCCTGAAATAAGTGTGATTATGTCCATTTTACAGATGAGGAAATCAAGATGCAGTGAGATTAAGCAACAAATAAAAGCATAGAGTTATAACCCTGATTTCCTCACTCCAGCTCAGTTCTTATTTCATTTTTGCTCTATTTCTCATTATTATGCGGTTGAAAAATTGTTGGTTAGATGTGCAGATGAGATAGATACATTTTCTTCCTGATCAGCTGTTGGCAGTTTGTTGGGTCACCGGCCTAATGAGCTTGGATTTAATTTTAAAATAAAAACAAGCTTGCTCACGGTCAAACCGTCCTTTATAATTTGAACTCTGAACCATTTTTCTTCATAGGTGTAAATTTGCTCTCCTCTCATTTCCAAACACTCTTACAAAGTATTTATAACATGGCTGATTTCTTGGGAAGTCAGTATTCTTCTGTGCTATTAAGAGCAGTAACATTTTTTCATCTGATTCCTAAGAAATTGATGAATTCAGTAAGTTGAGTCAGTGCCTTGATATAGGCTTGGAAACATTGTTTTAATGTTTGTTTGTTTGTTTGTTTGTTTTCNTGGCAGTTTGTTGGGTCACCGGCCTAATGAGCTTGGATTTAATTTTAAAATAAAAACAAGCTTGCTCACGGTCAAACCCTCCTTTATAATTTGAACTCTGAACCATTTTTCTTCATAGGTGTAAATTTGCTCTCCTCTCATTTCCAAACACTCTTACAAAGTATTTATAACATGGCTGATTTCTTGGGAAGTCAGTATTCTTCTGTGCTATTAAGAGCAGTAACATTTTTTCATCTGATTCCTAAGAAATTGATGAATTCAGTAAGTTGAGTCAGTGCCTTGATATAGGCTTGGAAACATTGCTTTAATGTTTGTTTGTTTGTTTGTTTTTGAAAGAGGAAGAGAGAGGGAGTGTGCAAGTGGATGAGGGGTAGAGAGAGGGGGACAGAGGATCCAAAGTAGGTTCTGCACGGACAGCAGCGAGCCTGATGTGGGGCTTGAACCCATGAACCGTGAAATCATGACCTGAGCCGAAGTTGGACACTCAACTGACTGAGCCACCCAGGTGCCCCCATGCTTGGGAACTTTTAAATTGAAAAGGGGATAGGAGATGAGTAAACAGTGGACAAGACCAACAAACTGGAGTGAGTGATTTCTGAAACAAAGCTAAGTGATACTTGCCTAATGGACAAATAACTTGCACTATTCCTGACGTAGTCCAATGGGGAGGGTCGTTACATGGGGACATATTGCCTTCAAAGAGGTTCCCTAGGATCCCAGCCCTGTGAAGTTTCTCCTGTAAGCCGTGAGATGGGGAATGTATTTGTCTTCCGAGCCAGGGATGGAGGGAGCTTCTGGGCCCAATGACTGCCCTCTGAATGTCCTGTGACTCAGCTCGATCTCAAGAAAGTCAAGTTCCTCCAGCTTAGAGGATTTCTCTCTTAAAATCTTGGCCCAAGATCAGTGCTTCTGGTGGTCAGGAGCTAATACTAGCACTTAGAGCCTCTTTCATGACTTCAGGAGTTAATGCCCCCCCACCCCATGCCCACTGCAGTCCCACTGACAGCTGGCTACAGGCAGATCTCTCCCCAAAGCTACTCCATCATTTCCTGGCTGTGTGGTCTGGGACCAGTTTCCTCCATTCCTTATGCTTTGTAAGGGAATCAAACACTTCAGGGTATCAGCGAGAGATAAATGAGACAGCAGACATAAAAACTCTAGCACCTAATTTCCAAACAAATACATCCTAATTGCTATGAGGTTGGGCCCTAACTTTTGATTTGTTTTAATTCTGTTGCTGCCACCACCATGTTATAAGACCTTGGGGATGCTTTAGAACATCTTCAAGAGTCATTTTCTTCATTTCTCTAGTGAGAACGGAAATGGTTCCTACCACATAAACCTGGTAAGGAGTAGATAAGAGAATGCATACAATGCACTTAGCACCAGTGCTTGGCTCATGGTCAGTCCTCAGTATATTTTAGCTCTTGCTCTTTCCTGGAATTCTTTCATACCCGAGTGTCTTTGGACAGACCTGCCTTGTTTCCTGGAATGTGGAATGCAGCGGGATGCAGCGATCCCATGGACCTGTTACTGGGGGGGACCTGTTAATGGGGGCCCTGCACCAGCTCTACCCTGGGCCCCCCCTCCCCCCACCTGGTGGCACACATCCTGAGTCACCCCTCCAGAAGGATCAAATCCACATCTTGACTCCAGCCTGGCCGTTGCATATTGTTCCAGGATTCCTTTTGCCATTAGGTTGTATTCATTTAAAGGAGGGACAGGTATGCATCGCTGTTGAAGGGTGAAGGAATCGTAGGCATTCAAAGTGACTGCTGTCCCTCTGAGGCTGGCTGGGCCTTATCTGAAGAGAAGTGTAGGTGGAATGGAGCCTATATTGCTTGGTCCTAAATCTCCTTCTCCCAAGGAAGAATCAGCTTGTACCCGCAGAGGAGATGGCGTGGTGCGCCAGGGGGCCACGGGGATGGGCACCCCTGATGCTGGCCGAGGCTCCACTCTGCTGTAAACATCATCTCGCTAATTCACCTGTAAGGAGCTGGCTTTTACAAATGGAAACCACAGCCTCCAGAGTGGGCACTTTGGAAAGAGAGGGCTGGAAATTAGGTTGCCTTTGGGGAATTGTGAAGAGTTACAGGATCCTGGAATTCTATGGGAGCTTTTACTTGGTAATTGAAGGGAGGGATGGAGGAACCCATTAGGAAAAGGTTTGGGAGTCTCTCTTTTTCCTGGAAGCCCCTTTTCTAAATGGATTGGCTTTTTTTTCCAGCTTGGGGGAAGGCAGGGCTCAAATATATATTTTTTCTTCTTTCTAAATAGAGAGCTTTTATTTTATTTTATTTTTTAACATTTACTTATTATTGAGAAACAGAGAGAGACAGAGCATGAGCAGGGGAGGGACAGAGAGAAGGGGAGACACAGAATCTGAAGCAGTCTCCAGGCTCTGAGTTGTCAGCGCAGAGCCCGTCGAGGGGCTTGAACCCACAAACCCGTGGGGCTCAAACCCACAAACCGGGGGGTCATGACCTAAGCTGAAGTTGGATGCTTAAACCTACTGAGCTACCCAGGGGCCCCTTATTTTATTTTTTAGAAAGGCTGTAAAACACTGTNATTTTATTATTATAAAATTTAATTTTATTATAATAAAATTTAATTTTATATAATTTTATATATATTAAATTTATATAAAATTTTATATATATGATGAAAATTACTGTGCTGTTCTTTTGAATATATGCTAATTAGTTCTGTGACTTAGATGGGAGGAAATCACTGGGTGAGGGTGAGACAGTACCTGGTGTTGCAGGCAGCTTAGTGACTTGTCCCCTAAAGTGTTTTTCTAAGAGAACAGAGCCGATCCGAGGCTTGCCTTTCCCCCTGTGCATCCGATTCCCTCAGCTTCCCTCTCTCGTGTGCATAAGTGATCCTATTAGGCTTCCGGTTCCATTTATTCATTCCACGCTTGTGTTTTGAGTCTCACTGTGAGCCAATACCCTCTGCTTGGGGTTGCGGATGCACAAGTAAACAAATCAAAGCAAGTTTTGGTCGCTGCCCTCCCAGAGTGCAGTCTAATGCAGGCTACAGACAATTAAACAGTAATTGCAACGCAATGAGAAAAGTGCTATGGTTCGTGAAGCCCGAGGGGCTCATGGGAGCCACAGGATGAGTTTCCATCTACGCCAGACCGAGAGCAGAAGCGGAGCTGGAGTCAGCCTCTGCAAGAGGTGGGGAGAGAGGGGCTCTGCCCCGTGCAAGGGCTCAGGTGCACAGGGAGCCTGCCCCCAGGATGGGGAGTTCCCACTTGGTCCTCAGGGCCAGGGCTGCAAGTCTGGCTGGTGGAGGGTGGTGGGAAGTTCTCCTTGGGGAACGCCACGTGATCAGGCATATATTTCAGAAATGTGTTCTCTTCCGTTCTTCTCCAGCCAGTGTTACATTTCATTTTATGACCCTGTAACACCACTGCCCTTGCTTCGGCAGAACCTCCTTTTCGACCTCGTTTCAGAGAAGAATGACAAACTGCCAAAAGATGATTTTTTTTATAAAAGGTAACAGAGTGAATCTCACCAACACATGTCAAAGATTCACTTAACTCATTTATTAATGAGAGAACCGGTAAGAGGTTACAGCCAGTTCAAGGGAGAATTCAGAGAAAGTATGTTTATATGCACTGAGGTCCGCTGGAATAAGTGTGTAAAGAAGTGCAGAGACCTGTCCGTCCACAGCACAGCGATCAATCTCTCCCAACTGATACGCATCTACTACAAAAATCGCTTACGTTATTAATCCATTGTCTACAATTTACAGAGCTGTAGGATGGCTCAAAGGTGATATGAGGTCAAGATAACCCCAGTGCACAGGAAACTCTGAATCTTTTCTGCCCATTTCGGGTTTTCAGGTTTGCTTCCTGACAGTAAAGAAACACGTGTCTGTGTTCATTTCTGAGCTCTGTCACTTGAATATGGGCCGAGCAGAATCCAGTCACCTTCCCCTTCTGGATCTCAGTCTTTTCCTTTTAATTTGTTCATGTACTGGGCATCTGTGTATGATACCATTTGAACAAAGCAATCTACTGAAAAAGTAGTTTATACTATAGACAGGGTTGCCAGATTTTGCAAATAAAAATACAGGATGCCCAGTTAAATTTGAATTCCAGATAAACATCGAATACTTTTCTTATATAAGTATATCTCAAATAGTGAATGGGACATAGTTATACTAAAAAAAAGTATTCCTAGTGTGTCTGGAATTCACATTTAACTAAGCAACCTATGTTTCATCTGAGAACCCTACTTATATGCCAGATGTTAAGGGAACGGTGTAAACTATAGAATTAGGAAGCCTAAAGAGAAGAAGGCCAATTCAAGATGACTCAGGAAGCTGGAGATGCCATTTTTTAAGTTTTTACTTTTGTTTTGATTGGTGTTTTGTTGAGTTACTCATAAATCCTCAGTAGATGTGAAGAGAGAGATCAAGTTCAACATAAAACTGAGACGTGGGCGACAGGTTGACAGGAACCTAAGTTCCTGGAAGGAAAGAGGAGCATGGGAAGAGAAGGAGGGGAAGCAGCCAGTGGAGAGAATTTTCCATTCTCTCCCTCCCACTCGATGTTTATAGGTGATGGGCTTTCACAAGTATTTGCCTGTCACAGGAGAGGAAAAGTGTGCATGTGAGTTCTTTTACACCTTGCTGGCCTTTGAGAAGAGCTCCATCCCTACTAAGCGCCCAGCACACACTATGACCTTAGATTACCGTCTTTGCTGCGGGTCACAGGGTCTTCAGGTTCCATATTGAGTGTTTGGGGATTCGCAGAACACTGTATCTTGGAGGAGTCCATTTCTGGTTCTTCCAGCCTTTTATAGACTTTACTCTTTCTTTTTGGATTCCTTTGAATTTTCTTTTTTTCCTAATTGTGCAGTTGGCTGACAGATGGAAACCCCAGTTTTATAATGAGTAAGCATGGCAGAATCTCTTGTCACTTAATTTCAAGTGACTGCAGAGTACAGAGTCCAGTTTCCCAGGCCAGAGGCAGAGGAAGAAAAGTGTGTAAGAAGTCTTCCACATTTTAGGAGTGAACTGGACATTCAGAGGCAAATTCTGTCCTTACAGAGAATGCTGGATAGAGAACAGTCCACCAGGCACGGGTCCTTAGGAAATATGTGGAGAGAGATTAGGGTATTTATGGCATTAGTAGAGGTGGTCTCTCTACCAAGATTTGGGAGATGGCAATTAATAACCAGGAAGGTGTGTATGAAATTGCAGAGTAGACCAAGATTAGTTTTGATGCTATGTGCTCATGTTTTTAGTTTCTCTCACTTATCCTTTGGAACTTCCTCCCTATCCTGGGGTTTGGTTGTCGGGCACCTATTGCTTCTTTCCAGGATTCTGAGTCTTGAAATTCTGCCTTGGGCTTCCTCCCAGGTGGGCCTGACTCCATAGTTTTATAACTGTGAGACCTCGGACAGATTATTTAGTTTTTTTTTTCTCTTTCTCTATAAAAATGTAGCTGGTTACTACCTCATGTGATCATAGTTGCTATGTAGGGAAACAACATATGGAAAGCCCTCAAGAAGTCACAATGAGTGTTGAGCAATTTACTACGTACTGACCACACATTCATCCAAATATACACACTGAATTCTCATAATAATCCCGAGACACGTAGCATTATCAATCCCATTTTACAGCTAAGGAAACAGAGGCACAATTAAATGAATTTGCTTACGATCATGCAGCTTTTAAATGCTGAGGCTATTATGTGAATAGGCAGTCTGGCTCATGGGACTACATTATTACCCATGGTGCTCAGAATCTTTCTAAAAATGTTAGTTATTAGTAACTATTCTAGAGAACACCAGGTAGGGCCCTAGAGAAATGAACAGTTATTCAGTCCCATAGTCATATTAATTTGGGAAGATTCATAATGTATCTCAGCATATTAAAGCATCTGAGAAGTTGGATAGTAAAGACACTATTTAATTTTTAAAAATAGACTTATAAAATTTTAGAATACTCTTAGATATACATAAAAGCTGCAAAGATAGTCCAGAGAATTGTCACATACGCTATGCCCATTTTCCTAGTTGTTAAGATCCCATGCTGGTATGATACATTTGTCACAACTAATGAACCGATATTAATGCATTATTATTAGCTAAAGTCCATACTTCGCTCAGATTTATTCAGTTTTTATGTAATGTTCCCAGGCTCCCGTCCAAGATACCACCTTACAGTTAGTTGTCACATTTCCTTAGGCTCGTCTTGGCTGGGTCAGGTCCTCAGACTCTTCTTGTATTTGATGACCTTGACAGTTTTGAGAAGTACCGGCCAAGGGTTTGGCAGAGTAGCCCTCAGTTTGTGTAGGTCAGTTGTATTTCTCGTGGCTAGAAAGGGGTATTGGTTTTGGGGTGGAAAACCACAGATGTATCGTTCCACTCTCATCACATGATATCAAAGGCATATCTTAGCAAATGTTTATTAGTGTGAATGTCAAGCTTGATCACCTGGCAGAAGTAGTATTTGTCAGGTTTCTTCATCATAAAATTAATCTTGTTTTTCCCTCTTCTCTACCATACTGCTTGGAAAGGAGTTAGTAGGCATAGCCCATGTTCAAGAGGGAGGAAGTTACACTCTATGGCCGTGCAAGGGGGGTATCTACATAAATTATTTGTAACTCTTCTGCACGAGAGATCTGTCTCTTCTCTCCTTTCTACTGATTCAACCATTTATTTATACCACTATGGATTTATGGATACTTGTTTTATACTTTGGGTTATAATCCAATGCGGTGTTATTTATCTTATTTGGAGTGTTTCCCCAATGGCTGTTAGAAGTTCTTCCAGTTGGTTCCTGACACTCATATTCCCATCGGGTGTGTGTGTGTGTGTGCGCGCGCACGCACGCGTGCGTGTGTGCACTTTTTTTTTAAATTTTAATGTTTATTTATTTTTGAGACAGAGAGAGAGAGAGAGAGAGAAAGAGAGAGCGCACGCATGAGTTGGAAAGGGACAGGGAAAGAGGGAGACACAGAATCTGAAGCAAACTCCAGGCTCTGAGCTGTCACACAGAGCCCGACAGGGGGCTTGACCTCACAAACTGTGAGATCCTGACCTGAGCCAAATTTGGCTGCTTAACCAACTGAGCCACTCAGGCGCTCCAACACTTCTTTACTTTCTGACACTTCAAGCTACTCCAGACTTGTTTTTTATGTTCACTACCCCTGCTCTAGAATTACCCTTTTTTTTTTCAGGGCACCCCAATTCCTCCTAATGGGAGAATCTGGGTGCTCAGTGAGCATGTCGGTTCTGGGATGTTATTGATTCTAGACCCTCTCAGCAGAGATAGTTTAGAAATATATGTGTGTCTACTAACCCCATTTCATGTTTTTAAGCAAATGTTTTTCGAACTTTGAATATAGGCCTCCCCCCAAATGGCCAAAACTTTGCTTAGCATTTCTGAGAAGATCAGTATTCCATGGAATCGATTTACCATGAGGTACCATAGCAGGAGCATCTGTGTGTCTGGATTTCAGCAGGAAGTATTAAATAACAATAGTCATAATAATAATCGTTACTATTTATTGACTGTCTGTTCTGTCCTAGGCACGGTGCTGGTCCTGGAGGTAAGAGTAGTGGGATAGACTCCGAGGTCCCTGTTCTCAAGGGATTCAGTCTAGTGGAACATAAACAATTAGAGGAGCAATTAAAAGTCAGCATCATGAGTGATATGCTAGAGAGGAAGCCCGTGTGTTCTGGGCGCTCGTATAAAGGGTCCCCACTGCCTGAATAAATGCCCCAGCTTTCTGTCCCTACTCCCCTTGTTTCCCTCCAGTCCATCAGTCAAGTTGAGCCAAAGTGAGCGGGGAAAGGTATCTTTTTCCTTTTGAAATCCCTTCAAGGGCTTCCTGTTGGCTGCAGGATAAAGCCCAACAGGGATAGCACTAGAATGAGATGCCTAGGGGGCAGATATTAGGGAGATACTTGCTCTCAGGTACAACCTTGGGTAGCCTTGAGAGAAAATGCCTTCTTAAGTTTTGCCCCGAAGTCTCCAGGTGACTTACAAGGCCTTTTATGATGAGGGCTCTGCTCCCTGTGGTCCCTTTCACTGCCCTTTCAGGACAGGCTCTGTCTCGTTACAGCTACACCCAACACCTTTCTCTTCCACAGGCGCTCTCTCTCTCTCTCTCTCTCTCTCTCACTTCTGGGCCTTCACAGAAAAGTCTAGATGTTTCTGGAACAATCTTTCTTCTCCTTTTCATCTGACCAATCTCAACTCACTCTTCAGGTCTTAGGTAAAGATGACTTGTTCCAAGATTTCCGTGCTCTTCACCCATGTCCTCCATCAGGACGCTATTGCTGGGTATGTTTTTTCATAGTCTCTCAGTAGAGAGACTGAGTGCCTGGAGGGACGCTTACTCCATCAGTTGTCAGTACATGGTTGACTGTCTTCTCTGGATTTAAGCGTTTTGAGGGAAAGACCATATTGACCTTGTTCACTGGTCATAATCGGTTCCTGGTACTTGGCCTTGGTGCTCAATACTCTTCTGTTGAGTAAGTGAACACATGGGTGTATGGGGGAATGAACCCAGACTGGGCATCATGGAAGGTTTCCAGGAGCAGGTGATGCTTGGGTTTTCTCAAGAAAGAAAAGACGAGGTTTCAGTAAGGCCGAGACCTTTAAAAACATTTTTTTAATGTTTTATTTATTTTTGAAAGAGAGAGAGACAGAGCATGAGTGGGGGAGGGGCAGAGAGAGAGGGAGACACAGAATCTGAAGCAGGCTCCAGGCTCCTAGCTGTCAACACAGAGCCCGACGTGGGGCTTTAACACATGGACTGTGAGATCATGACCTGAGTGGATGTCAGACACTCAACGGACAGAGCCACTGAGGTACCCCAAGGCTGAGAACTTCAATAAGTGTTTGAACCATATGGAATTGTCATTTAGCCAAAAATGGGTCAACCTAATAATAGCTAACGTTTCCAAACACTTAATATGTGTTTTAAGTTCTTTTCATGTATGAATTCATTATTGATGTTATCTACTCAGTTAGGGGAATACTCTAATTATTTACCTTTGATCAATGAAGCATTTCAGAGAAATAACAGACTCAAGGTCAAGCATCCCAGGCACAAAGCCAGGGCTGCAGCCCAGGATGTCTGCTTCAGAACTGTGAAGCTCAGCCTTTGTTTTGGAAGCAAAGAGGCTGGGGTGCCTGGAGAGGCCTTAAGGAGGGGATGGGAGGAGGAGATGTGCACCATTCATGGAGATCTATTGGGCCAGCTGAAGGTGAAGTGACTGCTTCGGACGGGCTACAGCCATCTTCATTCAGATGGTCATCCTGAGATTATCCCACCTCCTCCTTCAGCCTGGACACCTCTCACCGTCCCATTCTGTCAACCAAGGTGCCTTATGGACATATGGACCGCAGCCTGGGATCCCGCGGGGTTTACAGCCAACCCATCTTAGCTTTGCCCCAGGGTTTCAGCCCCCCACCACCTAACCCTCTGGAGGCCATGTCTTTGTGCTGGTTGTGTGGGATTCAAGCAAGGTCTTCAGCGGATTCAGAAAGGGCTGGTCTCTTTCAAGTCCTCTGGCAAGAGAGAGAATGGTTTCCCCTTTTCGCCAAGGCCATTCTCCTGGAAGAAGGCAAATGGATTTTGGATATGGTAATATTTACTGAGGGGGGCCATGTGGCTTCATGGCCTTTAGCTGTTAAATCTAAGATTTTACTGAAAAAGCTGAAAAAGAACTTTAATTGCTCTAATGACTGTATGTAGCTTTCGAAGACCTTTGTTAGCTTTGACTTCCTTTTACTGCTTGCTGTAGTTCACTCCGGCCCCTCTGAACCTCCAGCCTACCTTGGTGGTTCTCACCATATCATGGTTCAGATCACTCCCAGAAGCATGTCACAGATGCCGTCCCCAGCAGAGTGACTTGGGCTTTAAACACAGGTTTCAAATGGAACCATTACAAATCCCTTCATAATAATTTGTGAATTATTTACAGAAAGGATTTAGATCTATTCAGGTGTTTCTTTTTTCCCCCACAAACAAAACACTTTGCTTTTTAAACTGGTTGCTTACAAGACAAAACCCCCTTTAACCTGAGTTAAAACACATCTTGGGTGAAGACCCATGTGATTAGGAATGAGAAGCTTGAAATGACAACCCCAGGAGCTGGTGGCTCAAAGTCTTGGGCTTCAGATGAAATCCCACCTGCTGAACCTTTAAGTATAATTAAGCACAAAACACCACCTAAAGGAACACTGCGGATTGGATGTAAACCCACGGAAGCCAGAAAATTCAGAGTTAGGGATCTAAGGTCACCAGACCCACCCTGCCATGGTTCGAAGGTGCTTTGATACTGTTCTCTTCCCTGGGGGCAAGAGCTGCGTGCAATCTCCTAAACCATAAAGACCAAGAAGAGGGGCACAAAAGCTTAAATTAAAGGCAACACGCATGCCAGTTTTCAGCTGCTTTTCTTTTGTCAGCTGAAGGAAGCCGATAGATTCTACTGAGCACATTGAGAAATGAAGTTCCCTGATTTGGAAAATTAAATGCTTGAGCTGTACAAAGAAAATGGCCATTTTCAACCTTGACTTATGTAACCCGTAATCCTATTACAAGGCATTTCAGCCAAGGGGAGCAGGGGCTTTGGGGTCCAGTTTCTTTCCTCTTGGGTGTGAGGAAGGCTCTGGATTGTCCACCTTGTCACTGAGAGTGGTAATACCGGGACCTCTCAAACTGTCCTCTTCCCTCTTGCACTTGGGACTATTTTCTTATGTTGGAAATAAGTGAGAAAATAAATGTTAGCAGCAGCAGCTGCTGCTTCTTTCTCTTCTCCTTCTTTAATGTTTTTTTTTTTTAATTTATTTCTAGGAGAGAGAGAGACAGCGTGAGCAGGGGAGGGTCAGAGAGAGAGGGAGTCACAGACTGAAACAGGCTCCAGGCTCTGAGCTGGCAGTCAGCACAGAGCCCGACGTGGGGCTCGAACCCATGAACCGCGAGATCACGACCTAAGCGAAAGTCGGACACTTAACCAACTAAGCCACCCAGGCGCCCCTTCTCCTTCTTTATAGAGGCAGCAAAATGGGATGGAACTGGTGTCCTGGGTGGGAATCAGCCCACCTTGGCAAATCTACAAAGTAGGAGGATTTTCTTCCCAAGACTTTGGGGGGTGAAGAGAGTCTTTTCCTTTTCCCTTTTGAAATAGTAACTTGTTATTTATTATCTGGTACTTACGGTAGCAGGTTGCCTTAGGAACACAAAATAGGTAACATACACGGAAGGAGGAAGAAATGAGGAGAGACCCAACATTTATGAAATAACCACAAGGGGCCATTGTGCTTATATGATATCATATCATTGATGTTTACCCAATTTTCATAAAAATCTATTAAGTAGGTTTCCTATAGACAAGGCGACAGCTCAGAGACGTTAAATTACTTGCTCAAAGTCACACAGCAAGCATGGGGCAAAACTGGGATTGGAATCCCCATGCCCATGGTTTATTTCAACCATAAACACGTTCCAAGCACATCAATGCAATGTATCATCACATGCTTTCTCTCCTTCATCCCGTGAACGCTTCTTGCAGAATTTTCCTAATTCCTGCCTGCAAGTCAGTGAGCAGAGATGCAAGTCATTAGTTTCAGAGATGACCAGAGTACAGGGAAGGTGACAGGGACAGGGACACCTAGGGACACCTAGGAGGGATGCCTGGCCTTCACATTTATCTGCCCAGATTGGCAGGGCAACGTCTTCAAGCTCTCCCCACAATCACAGTGCCTCTTTTGAAAGGAAATGAGAAGTTGCTCAGAAAGAGTAATTAGTTAATTGCGTCTGGGGTAGAAGATTAACCACACCAGGGGCAGTTACCAACTCTAGAGGCTTTCACCTGCTGTGCAACGCGACCCAGGTCTGAAAACAGTATCCTGGGTGATGCCATGACTCTTTCCCACACAGTAAAGAGGAATAGAATCTCGCGGCTAGGACTCAAGTCAGATCAAATTAGAGGAATAAAAAATTAAGGGGGCAAGTCAGCTCCTATCTCACAGGATTGTTACGAGGATTCAGCATTTGTTTGTTTGTTTACAGTGAGTGGGAGGGGGGCAGAGGAAAAGACGGAATCTTAGGCAGACAGGGCTTGATCTCACAACCGTGAGATCATGACCTGAGCCAAAATGAAGAGTCAGATGCTCAACTGACTGAGCCACCCAGGCACCCTGAGGATTCAACATTTACAAAGTGCTTAGAACGGAGACTGGCACAAAGGAGGAATGTAAGTGTTTGCTAATTAGAAGTCAATGGGTTGCCATGCTGTCTTTACTGGAACATGAGTTCCAAGGGCAGGCTATATTCCATCATGTTGTCAAGGTTAATGAAAGTTTAGTGGTTGGAAAACTTGGGGTGACTATAATGATCTCAAAATACGTGAAATTCTCAAGTCTGTGTCCATTTTGTTTCTCATTAAGTGTGTACATATTAGGGTGTTGGGAATACAGTAGCCCTGCCTTCCCTCGCCCCCAATCCACGGTCTGTTTCTGACGCGTCATTCACCTGCAGTCAATTGCAGATGATTCTCCGTTTGAGGTGTCATCAGAAAATCAGTAGTAGCCTAATACCACGGCCCATTGCCTATGGTGTTCACCTCGCTTCATCCCATCATGTGGGCACACGTCTCACATCATCCTGAGAAGGTGAGTAGAGTACAGTACAGTAAGGTATTTTGAGAGAGAGAGAGCCCGCATTTATATAACTTTTGTTACAGTATATTGTTATAATTGTTCTATTTTATTAGTGGTCATTGTTAATCTCTTACTGTGCCTAATTTATAAGTTAAACTTTGCCATGGGTATGTATGCATAGGAAAAAATAGTATCTATAGGGTTCATTACTATTTGTGCTTTCAGGCATCCCCTGGGGGTCTTGGAATGTATCTCTGAGGATGGGGAGGGGCTACTGTACAGAAAATTGCAAAATCAAGACTGAGACTGTTCAACTTCTCTTCTCCAAAATTGGAAATTCATCTATATAAGTCCCTAAAAAGTTAGTACATTTCCAAAGAATTATTGTAGGGTTGCCCGGGTGGCTCAGTCGGTTAAGTGTCTGACTCTTGATTTCGGCTCAGGTCATGATGTCACAATTTGTGAGTTCAAGCCCCACATTGGGGATTCTCTGCTTGGGATCTTCTGTCTCCCCTTTCTCTCTGACCCTCCCCCTCTTGCACTCTCTCAGTCTCAAAAATAAATAAACAACTTTAATAACAAAAAGAATTATTGCTTATAAAACATGTTTGGAGCTTCAAGTCTTAACCAAGTAAGTGTATCATCCCACGTGAGTCACTGAAATGCTCAACTTAGTGGTTAAATGAATGTATCAAAGTTATCGTGTTTCTGGAGATTATAGGTCAGCACTTCATATACCTGAAGGGTCCATTTATAATCTTCAATAAAGTGTTAGTTTATCCATATACAGCTCCCAACCCCCTTTGCAACAGTGAGAACCAGAGAGATTACTTGACAAATTACTTGATTAGCTATCTTTCAGAATTAAATTGGTTCTGATCTGGATGTTGTTTAAAAAAAAATCTAAGGCCTGGGGAACATTACAGTGTTTATAAATTAAAAGCAGCTGGCTCTAGTTGTATAATGGCATTTTGCTAAAAAAAAAAATTCTGATTTGACAATTCCCCTTTCAGGTTTGAGTCCATTACGAATGTGAAAAACAGACAAGGTCTTAAAAAGAATAAAGAACAGGTTTTATCATAGAAATTCTAAAATGCCATTAACTGTTGAGGTGGTGTGAGATGTTGGCTGGGCTATCCATGGACAAGATAATTCAGCAGTTGATAGGGACAGGCAGTTATGGAAATAGAGGCAGCTGGCAGTTCCATAGCATCCCAGTCAGAGGTCCATAGAACATAGAAGAACATAGGTCACTGATCAGATAGGATACTAAGGAAGGCCTTGTGTAAAGATATAGGCAGTTTTCATCTACACACAGCACTAAATCCTGGGTTGCCTATTTAAGTCTTTTTTGAGGACACCACGATTTAACAAGAGGCCCTTTTATAGTTTCCCCATTGCTTTGAGTTCTAGGCATTTTTTTTTTTTTCTGCTTCTGGTTTATTCCCCAAAGTCACTTTGCAAGAGTGTTAAGCTTCGCTGTGGGCTGGTTACCTGAAGCAACAGCCAGAAAATTCAGAGGAAATGTTGGTCCTCTCCAGGGGGTCTCTGGACGGTGACTGCAGGGCATTCTAACATCAGAATCTTTCCTCCTGATTATCAAGGAAAAAAATATATTAGTTTCATAAGACTGCGTTGTATTATGTTCGGGGGAGGGAGGGCGCGACAAGACCGAGGGGTCATTCAGATGTGAGTCTCAATCCTGCCTTTATTCCCTCCTGGATTTATCATGCTGCCTCAACTGCCCAGGTGCTCCGGGTCTTGGTTTGTAAAAGGCGATGGATGAAACTGCTGACAGCTGACACTCAGAATGTGCTGCAAGTACTGTGTGTCNACCGCAAGATCATGCCCTAAGCGAAAGTCAGAAGCTTAACCGACTAAGCCACCCAGGCGCCCCTTTTGGTTACTGTTTTTGATTGTAGAACTTTGAAAGGCACAGGGGCAACATAGCATTTGAGGTCACCTGCTGTGTGTCTTCTAGTATGTAACTAAAACTCTCTGAGCCTCAATTCCTCATCTGTAAAACAAGGATAACTATATTCATCTCAGGGTTTTTTTGTGAAGATTAAATGAAAGGTTTAGTGAGTGTCTGGAATGTGTGGTAGCCCTGAGTACGTGGATTCACGGTGGTTGTGTTATTTTTGTTATTGGGTGGGACCACCCAAAAACAAACAAACAAACAAAACGTAATGAACTTCCCCTTGATAGTCCCCATTGCCTTATTCTGTGCCATTGATTTCATGGCATCTGAAAGTTTTGCTTATGTCTTTAATTGTTTCTTGTCTTACTTCCTTTCTAGAACAGAAGTCCACAAGGTCAGGGAGCCTTTATTTGTCCAGTTCACTGCAATTCCCTCCACCTCTCAGTTCGATGTCTGGCTCATCTTAGGCACTCGACAAATATTTGTAGCATGGATGCATGAATGAATGAATGGAGATTTAGGCAGAACACCACTTTCTCCATCCCTTTGGGATCCCTGGAGCACTGTGCGGTAGCTGTCCAGCGGCTGCCCGGGGCCTGATTGATTCTTCTGCCGTGTGCATCATCCTCTGAGAAGATTCTCTCCACCTCTTGGCATCTTCTCCGGCCACCTCCCTCCCCTGCCTGCTCCCCCTCCCCCATTCCGTGTGTGTTCAGGGAATGCAAACTAATTTAACCAAAGCCAAACATAATTAAGAGAGTAAATCTGCTGTTGTCGCTGCTGGAACAGCAGAAAAAAAAATTATAAGAGTTCATTCCAAAATGAAATCCGGCCTGGCAGCTTCCTGGACCCCCTACTGTGCATGTAATGGCTGCACTGCTGAGGGCCACCCCCTCCCCCACTAGCCCAACTGGAAAGAGTTAATTGCACCATGGTGCCCCTTTGCTGCTGGCAGTGTCAAGGCAACGTCCACCCTACACATTTGCTGCTTCTTAAGGATTCACTGTTACCGTCATTTGAAAGGAGATCCAAATCCCAAGCTGTTTCTTTCCTTTATTCATTTGTTCCTCAGTTCATTCATTCATTCATTTTTTTGTGGTCGTTTATGTACTAATGTTTATCTAGCTTCTGCTGTTTGCCAGGAGGTGCTGGTGTTAGAATTACAGCAGAGAACAGACGCTGGCCTGGGGGAACTCTACTGGGGATGGAGTGAGTGTCTTAGGAACCCACACGTTTGGAAGGCTCTGGTCTCGGAGCTAAGCTGCTTCTCGGTGTCTCTTGGTTCCCATTTAGACAGGCTCCACTCTGTGGACCTTCCAGAGACAGGGAGGTTCTGCATTTGAAAAATAACCACAGCAAGCACTTACTTTGACTTTGATTTTATGTTCATCTGGACTGTCTGAGGTGGAGAAATATAACGCAGAGCCTCCTCTTCTCCCTTCCCATCAGCCCCCCTGCCCCCGAAAAATCCTGCTTCAGCCAGCCCTAGGCAACCTACCCCCATGGAGGTTACAACTTCATCTTAATAGAATGGTAAAGAGCAACGTGGATATTCATACCATAGGTGAAGGGCAGGTAAGGAGGCCCTCAGGACTGTCTTTTTTTCTTTAATTTTTAAAGTTTATTTATTTATTTTGAGAGAGAGCAGGGAAGGCAGAGAAAGAGAGAGAGAGAGAGAGAGAATTCCAAGCAGGCTCCACGCTCTAACACAGAGCCTGACATGGGCCCTGATCTCACAAATGGTGAGATCATGAACTGAGCTGAGATCAAGACTTGGACACTTAACCTACCTAGCCACCCAGGTGACCCAGGACTTTTTAAAAGCCAGATAACACACATCTGTCTGAGTCCTGATGCCTAAATCCCACCTTAGTGGTCAAATTTCATGCTATACAGGGAGTGCCCATCAGACACTGAAGGAGGGAAGCAATTCTGCAGCCAGACAGTGGGGAGCCAGGAGATATATGTACTTCATGTCCTGAGCTTTCACTCGTACCTAAGCAGTGGGAAGCAAATCTCAATTCAGGTCCTTACATCCCTCTTTCTAGTAACAATATTTATAATGTAGTGAGTGCTTATCCGCTGTGGGCTGTGCACTTCGTTAAGCCCTTTAGATAAGGAAGTGCACTGAATTCTTGCTGTAGTGCTCCAAGGCAGGAAACTGTCCCAACGTTCTGAATACAAAATCAAGGCTGGACAGTAGGAATTGACGCCTTCTGAGTAAACTAGAGTTCACATAGAAATAGGGCTTGAAGCGAGGTAGGTCCCCATTTTGCTGTGTGGCACACGTGGTTTCACCTACAAGAAGTCTCGTCCGCTGTATTTTTATTACCTACTTACTGTGGATTCTCTCTGTTGGCCATATGCTTGCTGAGGTGGGCTGAGCCCTTACAGTTCCCTCTGTGTCCCCAACCGTAGCACAGTCCCTGACACAGCACAGCTGGTCACCACACAGTCCCTGCACAAAAAAGGAAGCAAATGAATGAACGCCAAGTGGTACTTCTTCCTCTCTCTCTAGCGGCCTTAGAAACATCAGCCTATATCGGAGGGAATATTTTCATTTCCCTTACTTTGTGACTCAATTTATTTCAATATCAGCAAATGAATGCCCTTCCTTTCCATGCTCACAGAGCAACTCTGCTTCTGAGGTGAGATGACTGAGGGACGAGAGGTGTTGGGTCATCGCTCTGGCAGCAGCAGGGATGCCTTGATGAATGATTCAGGAGCAGAGGGAGTCTGCAGGGCTTGGAATTCAGTTCTGTATGGTAAGGAGAGGCAGGCGTCCCTGGATTTGGTGAGGAATGTGTAGTATTTTCCAAAGACAGGAAGGCTCAACCGTTTTGAGGAGTTCCCAGTTGTTCTAAGCCTTATGTCAACACTGTTAAGGAGGAGAAAACGCAGCGAGAGAACTTTCTGTCCTGAGAGTGTGATTTCTCCCTTTTCTTAAATATTATTTTAAGTTTTGGTCAATATTTATTTACTTATTTATTTATTTATTTTGAGAGAGAGAGAGAGCAAGCAGCGGAGGGGCAGAGAGAGATGGAGACACAGAATCTGAAGTAGGCTCCGGGACTGGAGCTGTCAGCACAGAGCCTGATACAGGGCTCAAACACATGAGCTGTGAGATCATGACCTGAGCCAAAGTCAGCTGCTTACCTGACTGAGTCACCCAGGAGCCCCTTCTTAAATCTTTTTTAAAAAAGATATTTATTTATTTATTTTTAGAGCCAGAGAGAGCATGTGAACAGGGAAGGGTAGAGAGAGAGTGGGAGAGAGAAAGAATCCCAAGCAGGCCTCTGTGCTGTTGGAGCAGAGCCTACCACAGGGCTCAATCTCATGAACCTCAAGATCATGAGCTGAGCTGAAATCAAGAATCAGATGCTTACTCTACTGAGCCACTCGGTTGCCCCTTGCCCTTTCTTAAATCTTAATGTCTATGCTGACCATTTGGTCCTTAGAATATGCTGCCATGATTTCTGTTTGACTGTGTGATTTTTATGTATGACATCGACACCCAGTCAGGGAGACTAAGAGTTCATTTATGGTAGGTCCTGTGTACAATCCCCAGGCTCCAGTTTCTCAGTACAGAAGAAATTCTTAGTGTAAGGAAGAAAGATAATCTTTTTCTCTTAGAATCCTAGATTCTCTGAGTCGAGCTCTGCAAAACAGGCCACTGAAAGACACATCTGCAAGAAAAAAACAAACAAGTTTATTAACATTTTCATTGTGCATACACATGGGAGCACTCAGTGATGAATAGCTCAAAGAGGTGGGCTTATTAGAACTTGGGCTTATGTAGCATCTTACTAAATGAACAATACGTTTGTTGAGAAATGACAAGACCAGGAAAAAGGACTTTGTACTTCTGGGGTGTCAGTTGTGGGAAGGTAAAAATATGGGGGAAAAATGGGAAGACAGCTAGCTAACAAATTTTATTATGTAGATTCTTCTGGTGCTCTCTCTGGCCTAAGACGGGTCTAGAGTTGTCTTGGTGATTGACTTCTGTCCTTCCTGGTGAAGGGGAAGGTCACCTTTATAAATGTACATCTTGCTTTTAGTCGTCTGGGGTAAGGCAGAGAGCTTTCTTGTGTCTGCTTCCTCTCAGTTGGCCTTCAGCTCAAAATTATCCTCATACCAACATGGCATATTTTTTGGGTGGCATATTCTAGTCCTCTTCAGTAGTCAACAAATATGTATCAGGTACCCCTGAGTGCCAGGGGTACATGGCCACTGTAGTGAGCACAACAGATAAAAATGTCTGCTGCGCTGTGATCACATTCTACTTGGGGTAAGACAGACAATAAACAAACAAACATAGAGGAGAGCAGATGCTCCAAACTTTTGTGGTCGGTAATGATGCCGACTTCAGCATTTGCCAGCTCTGCTAATGAGTCTCCTTGGAAATTTGGGTGGTTGATAAGAGGATTAAGAACCTAGAAAAGTCATACTGGTAGATCGACCAACTTATGAGTTACAGAAGGCTGTGGATCATGATGGATGCAGGATTCTGTCAATTACATTCTGGCTTGGAAGAAATTCAATTAAAATGTATGTGTTTAAACTTTCTTCTTAAGGTATTTGTTCCAGAAATCAGAGCTCCCTTTTTAGTGGTTGTTAATATCAGGAAATGAATATCTGATTACATTTTTCTAAGGAGAGTCCCTTAGCAGCAGGTGGAATCTCATCTTATCATATCTTCTGCATAATTCATTTTGGGGAAAGTCCCTTGAGTTTTGCTTTCAAAACTTGAGGAGAAAAATGAAGCTGGTTTGGGGTCATAAGAGATTTTAACCTTTCTGGATAAGCAAAAATACCTAATGTGATTCCAGGAACAGACCCCGAAATGTGGATTTCTTGAGAAACGACAGAAGAGCTAGCTAGGTCATTCTCTCATATGGTGTGGGTATGGAGGGGGAGGGGTGACCTGCAGCCGAGTGTGAGCCTGCATGCCAGCCGGCAAATATGTTCTCCACGCTGCCCTGTTTATTCATCATGTATTTCTCAGCAACCACTTCCCATGCTTGACTAGAGCTTATTATTACAGGAACATTATAGAACATTGTTTTCTCTGCTTTCACCCGATGCAGAGGCTTCCCCGCCGTTGAAGCCACAGCAGACAATGCTTGCACATTACATTTTGGCCAGTTTGTGGAACCAGAATGGGCACTTGCAACTGTGTGTTACGGTGATGTGTCCATCCTCACCGCAGAGCACCAGGCTTCTCCTGGGACTTGCCCCTGTCCTCTTCTCTTCTGGCCTTGGTCCTAGAACTAAGGCCCTGGAAGCGATTAGGGAAAGGATGGAATTGATTTGTGCTTTCTTCACTCTCTGCTCTTTCTGAGCACTGGGGTAACTGTGGCCTGGGGTCTTAGGGATTCTAGGATGGAGCCTGATTATCATGCCAACATTTTCTTTGTGTCACCTTTCATGTAACCACCCAGAGAATTTCTTCTAGGCTTTTTTTTTTAATTTTTTAAAATGTTTTATTTATTTCTAGGAGAGAGAGAGAGACAGCGTGAGCAGGGGAGGGTCAGAGAGAGAGGGAGTCACAGACTCTGAAACAGGCTCCAGGCTCTGAGCTGGCAGTCAGCACAGAGCCCGATGCGGGGCTCGAACCCACGAACCGCGAGATCATGACCTAAGCGAAAGTCAGACGCTTAACCGACTAAGCCACCCAGGCGCCCCTCTTCTAGGCTTTTAAATAATAAATGCATATTTACAAAATTGGGAACATTCGATATACATATGCATGTATATGTTTAACTTTACATGGTGCGTCTTTCTTCACTATTGTATCATAAGCATCTTCCCATGCCGTTATTAATGATTGAAAAATACCTCTTTTCCTCAATCATAAAGAAACAGCCATCATCTTAGCTTATTTGGGCTTCTATAACAAAATGCCACAAACTGAAAAAACACAGAAATTTATTTCTCAGAGTCCTGGAGGCTGGAGTCCAACAACAGGGTGCCAGCACAGCAGTGTTCTGGTGAGGACCCTCCCCCAGCTGCAGACCACCTTTTTCTTACTGTGACCCTAGACGGCAGAAGGAAAGAAGTGGCTAGGGGGAGTGCCACATCTGAACTTTGTTTTCTAGGTAGGGCATTTTGTTCAAGACTCTGACCTGTGGAGAGAAGGATTAGGTATGGGCTGAAGACAAAGCACAGTGTTCTTGATTCATAGCCTTTGGCCACCTCAACCTCTGAAATTATTTCCAGGGTCTGAGCCATTGTGTATGAAGGGAAGAAGGAAATGAGCTGAGATTGCTGACATAGACTCCCAGGCTTGGGACTGTCTCTGAGACCCTCGAAAGAGATGGTGCTTTTTATCTCCCTCTGAAGACTGCATAGCGATCTGGAAGTTCGTTGGTGTCACGTGCTCCTTTAGAAATCACTTCATCTGGTGTATAACGTCCTAATTTTGCAGATACAAAAACAGATCCACCAAGTGGAGCAAATTAGAGATAGAGCAATGGCCCTATTGAGTGAGTGAATGAGTTGCCTGTCTGTCTAGCCCTTGGTGTCTTCATCTGTAAAATGGGACAATAGAGTACTTGCCTTGCAATGTCGTTAGTGGGTTTAAATGGCACAGAGCATGGAAAGTATTTAGTGTTGGTGCGTGACACATGTAAAAAAGTGTTCAGGTAACAGTAACTATAATCACTATCGTCATCAACACCATCATCATTATAGTTATTATTCCTATAGGGCAGGTACCATAACATTAGTGGTGTTGATAAAAATCTAATGTCAAATGGCCAATAAAAGGAACATATTGAATCCTTACCGTGAGCACAGAAACAAGTCCTTACAAATGCCTCCCTGCCTGCTAGTAATCCTCCTAATCTAACATTTTCCATCACAAGGCCCTAGAAGACGATTTTTAAGAAATAATTCAATTTCATACCCATTATTGTAAGGGCCATGGGGTGTTCCATGACTGGGTTATGATGACAAAGTATTTATTCCCACCCTGGCCTCTTTGATACGGTAGTGGAGTTAGCCTATCGATTTCTTTCATCTCAAGCAGAGAAACAGGACTTTCTGAATGTGGCTATGTTTCACGTAGGATTAGGCATGGATTTGTTTAGAGACTTCAGCTCTGTCCCTGAGAATGTCTGTACCTTCTCCTGTCTTTCCACCTGGTCACCAGTGTGGGTCATGAAGCACTTCCCACGCAGAGATTATCGGTAAGCCCAGGCCCCAGTGCCCTGTGTTTCTAGTAACCCAGCCCTCCTAGACGAGCACTTCATGTGTCTGTGATTTACACACACATGCACACATGCAGGGCTCTCTCATGTCCTGCCTGGATCAGAGGGGATGGAGGTGATAGACACTTGGCCAGGGTAGGGAAGATAAACAAGATCTAACACCATCAGAGATGAGTCAAGCTCCTCACAGACACTCATTCACTCTTTGTGAGGTTGGGAGCTCGATAAAGTTTGGGGGGACTTAAGACACCAAAGAAGTGTTTTCAGGTTTCCACCCACTTGTTTATGAGACGACCACCAGGCAATGGGGGTCCCAGACGCGTGGAGCTGACAGGGAGTCTGCCTACTTAGCCTCTGCAGGGCAGGAAAGCATGAGACTTTTCTAGCTCACTCATGCCTACTGGACAGGTAAGACGTAGTGCCCTTTTTTAAACACAGGCTCAGAGGGACAATATGCAAATGTGTGCTCCTGGGGACCTCATATTTTAGTGACTGGAGCCTGAAGTTGTGTGAACAGATTTAGGATGGGCGGAGAGTATAAAGACCTTTGGAGCCAGCCATGGTGGAGCAGAGTCCTGGATGTGCTTTCACTGTTCTTGGCCTCAGTTTCCCTATCTGTAAAATGAGACAAGTGATACTTTATGTCAGACTTGTCATTAGGTATGAGGTATGCAAAGTGCTGGTGCCATATATGGCTAGACCTTCCAACAGCTTGTAACTCTTCAACAAATTGCATTTGTTCTTATATCTTTCCCCCCCATAGACAGCTTAAGTTTAATGTGATAGGTAGTAGTGATATTATTTTCGCTTCATGGATGAGGAGCTTAAAACACAGAGGCTAAGTAACTTGCCCAAATCATACACTAAAAAAGTAACAGAGCTGGAATTCGTACCCAGTACCCAGGGATCTGACCCTAAGCCCATGTTCTTAATCACTGTGCTATCCTGCCTTCTACAGGAAGCCTGGCAAGTTCAAAGGCATTGAGGTGGCCTGTACTGGGTGTGTGCAGACATAATGAGGTATGGCTGGAATAGAGTGTATGCAAGAGAATGTAGAAGGAAATGAGGACTGAGAAGTGATAGTGATAATCTGGATTGCTGAGGACCTATGGACTATTCTAGAGATTGCTTTGTCTTCTACATCAATTGGAAAGCTACCAGGGGGATTTGTGTAGAGAAGGGACATGATCTGTGTTGAACTCCTGTATTTTTACTCTCCTCTCTCCTGCTTAACAATGGCAAGCAATTATTGAATGTTTAATGCATGATTTATTAGGCTAAGTGCTTTGTGTGCCCTTTCTTATTTAATTCTTATGGCCAGTTTCTTAGGTGGGAAACACCAGCCCCAATCTACAGATGAAAAACTGAGGCTTAGCAAGTTTCAATAATTGGTTAAAGGTCATGTAGCTTGTAGAGAGTAGAGTCTAGTCTGGGTTAAAACAAGCAGTGTTTGGTTCTGAAACCAGAGCTCTTCCCACCCTTCCTTCCATCTCCAAATAGTTCCTTGTATACTATTGTTTTTCCATCCTGGTCCACAGACTTTGTTCCAAATGGTCCACATCTCATTTAGAGGGAGGGATCCAAGAACTGAGTTAGTACTCCACAGTAGGCCCATCAAATATGAGGAGAGGGGACTTCTTGTAACACCACCTGTCATTACGGTTCACCGAGCTCCCTCACGGGTACAGATGAGGAAGGAGGGTGGATGACAAGAGCATTTATGAAAACTAAGATTCTGTAAGCTGGTTGGCTTGAATTCTAGTTCCAGGAATGCCAGCAGCTGGTTGTGTGATCTTAAGCACCAACGCTCAGCCAGCTTTAATCAAGAGTGTCTAGGGGCACCTGGGTGGCTTAGTCGGTTAAGCGTCCGACTTTCGCTTAGGTCATGATCTTGCAGTTCGTGGGTTCGAGCCCCGCATCGGGCTCAGTGCTGACTGCCAGCTCAGAGCCTGGAGCCTGTTTCAGTCTGTGACTCCCTCTCTCTCCGACCCTCCCCTGCTCACGCTGTCTCTCTGTCTCTCTCTCCTAGAAATAATAAAAAAAAAAAGAGTGTCTATGAATTCGTGTTTTAATGTCTGTCTTCCTATATCCCTTCATTTCTTGCTGTGTCCCCATTCCTTGGAGCAGCATATGACACATAGCAGAAGCCCAATGCCTATTTGCTGAATGAAAAATAATAAGAGCTAGCCATCATGGAGTGTTTTCTTCCCTACCAGACACATCACATGCACTGTCCCATGTCATTTAATCATCACAGCTATTTAAGGGTAGATAGCATTATCATCATCTCCATTTTAGAGATTAGGAAATTGAGGCCAGTAAGGCTTGGCAACTTGCTTAAGATCATACAGATAAATACTTAATGAAGGTGGCCTAACTTTCAGTGCCTTTGAATGTAAAATGAGAGATCTGAATTAGCTCATGTCGAAGGGTCCTTCCAGTTCTAAAATTAGATCTAAAGAGCCTGACTTCCAGGGCAGTGCTCTTTCATCTCAATCTCATTGTCTACCTATAACTCAGAGGAGGGAAATTTCAGGACAGATGCATGGCTTTCACAAAGCTCATTTTCTATCTTTCTTATGTTCCCCTTTTCAGGGAAACGCAATGGGAAGAATGAGTTAGCGTGCCGATCTAACTGTGGGGGGCAGTGAGCTGGAGGGGAATCTCTTTGCAGAGCTTGGCTTAGGTGGCCCAGGGATTTGAACTTGTGTCGCTGCCGGCAGGACTTCTCACTGCTGCTCAGATGAGCAATGGTTGTGCAATTTGCTCTCCCTCCCCAAGTGCACCACAGGACACCTGATCTTCTTGAAACTGCTCTCATTTAAGAATCTGTCTTTTTTGAAGCAAGTGTGTCATCTGAAACCTTTTATGGCTTTATGGAAATCTAAATGCGCTTGCTAAGCACAGATGGCCCAGGTTTATGTGTCTGTCTTTTCCCCCCTCACACTGTTATCCACATAAGAAGAGGACTGGGTGGCAAGTTAAATGTCTGTTTCACTTTAGTGGTGCCATCTTGGATGATGAGAAAACATGGAAAGCCAGTCCCTGGAGAAAGAGTCGAAAGGCCCAAGGATGATTAGCTTGAAGAAGAAGAAGGGTCACGGGAACCATGGCTGTGTCCTCCAGTGTTTGATGGTTTGATTGCCTCCTTTTTTTTTTTTTTTTAAGAGACTAATATCTAGGGCCTTCAGGTGGTGAATCAGCTCTTCTGCCAAGTAGCCAAGGCGGATGAGGGACTAGGGGAAGCTAATTTCCCCCTCGTCCCCTTGATGTCTTACCTTCAGTTCATTGGACTGTAAACATAATGGCCAGGGATGTCCAAGAATTTTAGGCATCCATTGGGTATTTATTCTAGATTATATACTAGCTTCCTGACATTCTTAATTTGCTTTAATAACCCTACTAGCAGCAATTACTTTGACTTCCTTCATTTTCTTCTTCAAAATGCACAAACCTCTTCATAATGTTTTTTAAAGTTTATTTATTATTTTGAGAAAGAGAGAGAGACACACACACACAAGGGGAGGGGCAGAGAGAGAGGGAGAGAGAGAGAGAGAGAGAGAATCCACACAGGCTCTGCATTATCAGCATAGAGCCTGATATAGGGCTTGAACTCATGAACTGTGAGATCATGACCTGAGCTGAAACCAAGAGTCAGATGCTTAACCGACTGAGCCACATGGGCACCCCAATCTCTTCCATTAAAAAAAAAAAAAAGAGTTAAAATGATAAAAATGTGGCAGCTTCTCTATTAACCGTGACAGGACTTATTGAATTCCCAATTCTTTCTTTTGACAAATTTTATTCATCCCATTGCTCTATACCAGGCACTGAGATTAGAGTAAGATGAACTTAGTATCCTCATGCAGCAAAAAGCGTAGAGGAGGAGACAGACAATAGACACATGAACAAAACCGTCGCTTACATGAGTAGTATGAGGAAAACGAACAGAGAAGAAATAGAGGGCAACTATTGTCTTTTAGGTAAAGGTTTGATAAGACCTCCCTGAGAAGTTGATATTTAAGTTACCTGAAGAAAAAGAATGCACAAACCCTGGAGGAATGACATGTTTTTGTATATAATGAAAATATATGTATTTCGTTCCAGACCTCAATCCAGTATATTCAGTCCCTTAAACTTTATTTGCTCTGTATTAGGTATTCCAATTTTCTTAGTGCAATTCAAAAACATTTATTGAATGTATTTCATGTGTCTTAAGTTGTGCCAAATTCATTCTTATTTTTTTAATTTCTGTATGTTTTAATCCTATTTGGGAGGAATTGACGTAAATGAGACAATGGCCACTAAGAAGGTTAAGCAACTGACCTACAGTGAGATGTCTAATAAAGATTAGAGCTCAGATTTGGACTCTGGGCTTTTCAACATCTATTTCCGTCATCTCTCTACTGAGGCCTTCTTTGCGGATCTTCCTGGACATCTCTGGGGTTCAGGTCACCTAGAGCTGGCTGAGATCCCCTCCATTGAGGGGACCAATGACTGGCCCTCAAGTTGGGCTTCAGAAACCTCAGTTCCCATCACTGACAGGGGCTAAGACTGTGCTGTGGTTGGAAGCCCTGGAAAAATAACATAAGGATAGGAGAACAGAAGAGCAGGAACAAAGCTAAAAAAACAAGAAGAGGCAGCAGGGGGCATGGCCAGGACTTCAGGGGTCACACAGAAGTAGCTATAATTTGTGGTAGTTTCTTCAGATGCCCTGAGTGCTTCAGAGTGAGTCTTCCCACAGAGCATCTCCAAGAGGGAGCACTTCACTTGGCCTGTACAGCTGCCTTGGTAAATCCAGAATACACTGGTGAGTTAGAGAATAAAGCTAAGGTAGGTGAGATTGAGCCCTCAGCTGGGGAGGCTGAAGGAGAGAAGGCATGGCAGTAAGGAGAGTCGGCCGCCAACCACTGACCTATTTTGCTCCTCTTCCCCTCTGGTACATTGAATAGATCGGGGAGAGAAGTATGTGGGTCACTCCTCACACTTTGGCATATCCATGTGTTCAGTGGAGAGTAAAATTCTGTCATACTAAATCCATCAGACAACTGGTGCTTATGAAAGTGAATATATTTTCCAGAATCAAAGACTACAATGTAGCCAACTGTATTGTGTTGAAGAGTGTTTTCTTCACTTCTCCTCCACCCTGCACCACCACAAGTCCAGGAATCTCTGAATGAGCGACCTTATTTGGAAATAGAGGCTTTGCAGATGTATTTAGTTAAGTTCCTACTAGGTTAGGATGGACTCAAATCCAGTGCCCTTAGAAGAAAACAGAGACACAGAGACAGACACACAGAAAGAAGCCCATGTGAAGAAGGAGGCAGAGATTGGAATGATACAACCACAAGCCAAGGCTGTCAAAGATTGCCAGCAATCAGAAGAAGCTAGAAGACAGGCATGGAACAGATACTTCTTCCCAGCCCTCACTCTGCTGACACCTTGATTCCAGGTGTCAGACGCAAGAGCTAGGAAAGAATAAGTTGTGTGTTTCTTTTTTAAACGTTTATTTATTTGTTTTGAGAGAGAGAGGGAGAGAGAGAATGCATGAGCAGGGGAGAGGCAGAGAGAGAGAAAGAGGGAGAGACAAATCCCAAACAGGCTCTGCGCTGTTAGCTCAGAGCCCGGTACGGGGCTTGATCCCACAAACTGTGAGTTCATGACCTGAGCCAAAATCAAGAGTTGTATGCTTAACTTATGGAGCCACCCAGGAGTCCCAGGTTTCTGTGTTTTTAAACCACCAAACATGTGGCAATTTGTCCTAGCACCCACAGGACACTAATATACCCGCCTACTTACCAGTGAGGACCTCTGGAATTATATCCCTCAGGCAGGCAGCATTACCAATTGCCAAGTGCTGGCCACTCCTTTGTGCCTTGACCCATTCTTCACCTCACGTCCTACTGTGGTGGACTGCTTCCTTCTCTTTCTCTTCTCCTCTACTCTGAATTCCTTGTGGGCAGAGACCCAGGTTTAATTCATCACTCTATCCCCAGCTTCTGGAACATACTTGAAACTCAACAATGTTGAATGATCAAATAAAATAAAGCAGCCTTTCCAAAGACTCAAACTCCAAGCAACCCACCATTTTGTGCGTTCATTCTTTTGATGGTATTAAATGCCTGTTCAGTGCCAGGAATGGTAGGAGGAGTTGGGGACACAATGGTGAACAAATAAAAGGTCATCATTTCTGCCTTCTTGGGACTCAACATCTAGAAGTGGGGCTGCTAAGGGGGCAAGTTGAACCCGCCAACCAACACACAGACTATTAATAGTGAAGCTGGTTTGGGACGGTGATAAGGAGGAGTCGATTCTTTGCGGACGTGGAGGAAAAGCTTTACAGGCAAAGGAAATGACAAGCCTCGAGATCCAGACACAGAAGTTACCACGTGGTGTTTGGAGAACAGACAGAAAGAACACTGGTGAGCAAGGCAGGGGGGGCCAAGGGATAGGGGATCACATCAGGAGACAAATTTGCCTCCTCCTTCTTCTGAACCCCAAAGAGCTCCAGTCATAGGACAGCGACGTAATTATGTGTTTCTGCAGTGAGGGAGGTGGCTTAAAATCAAAATTACATTTGGGGTTTATGGTTGACAAAGGGGAGTCCCAAGGATGACCAAGCCTTGCATAAGGAATGGGGCTGGGGTTTGACCAAGGCCAAAGCGAGGTGATGCCAGATCTAGATGGCCACCCATGGAGGCTGTCCTCACTTGCGGTGGCATTTAAGCCTGAACTTGGCTTTGTGTAAAGTGTCATTTCCTTTGTGTTCTGGCAAAAGGCGAGGCAGACCTGACTTTTGGGGGAACATGGCTCTGATGTTAGCTGATATTAGCTGTGTGTCTCTGGTACAAGCTTTTCAGCTCTTCTATGTCCTGTGGTTTGGAGGCAGGGATATGAGAAGGGGCCTCTTGTTACACAGTTATTTTGTTTGTCCTTGGCTTTTGCATTTTCATTAAATCATAGATGTCTCTAATTGCTTCCAAGGAGCCAACATGCTCCTTGATTGGAATTCTATGGAAAATAGAGTTTGCTTTATTAAATAGCGTTTCTTAAGGGATTTGAGTGGTCTTTGGTTTCCTCCCCCCTCCTCTGCTTTTTTTTTTTTTGAGTTTTTAATTTGTTGCAGTGTATAATCGCTTGGTTCTGTGCTAGAATTGCTCTCCAAGCCTCTACAATTGTGTATTATAATTCCCTTTATTACTGCAGAATCATTTTTAGCTTTCAGTTAAGATGACTGGACAAGAATCAGATTAAACAGCATTAGCATCTACTTTGCATCGTGCACTGCTCCTGAAGTCAGTGGTTCCCCTTGCTTGTTAACTTTTTTTGTGGTTTGCAGAAGAATAAAATTAAAAATAATCAATAATCTCATGTAAGCCTCACGACACCCTGGGGCACACAGGTGTAAGTAATCCACATTTTGCCTCCTTGGAGAGGTAAAATGACTTGCCCAAGGTCACCCATGCAAAGTGTGTCAGAGGTACAATGCCACCCAAGGTCCTGGAAATTCAAAGCCATCTCTCTGTTTCCAGTTGTAATACACTTTCCTGAAATATAAGTGAACGGGGGTGAAAAAGCTACTTCTGAAATGTTGGAACAAAAAAAAATTGCATCTAATAGAGTGTTTGAGTGAGTTCCTTGCTGCATACTATTGATAATTTTAAGGCTTCATCTCTACCTGCAGTAAAAGGAATTCTACCGTTACTTAACGCAGAGAGTGGTAACATACTGAGGCTTAGGTGTATACCACTATAATCGTTCAGGGTTTTCCAGAAGTACAAAACCAATTGGATACATGTGTATGAGAGGAGAGGAATTGGCTTATGTAGTTATAGAGGCTGACAAATCCCAAGATCCCTAGGGTAAGTTGATGAGCTGGAGATTGCGGGCATGTGATTATGTAGCTCTGGTCTGAGTCTGAAGGGTGGAGAAGCAGTGAGCCAAAGGTATAAGTTCCAGCCTGAGGGCAAAATAAGAGCAATGTCCCAACACAACCCATCAGGCATGTGGAGTTGTTCTCTTACTTATGCCTTAATTTTTTCTATTCATGTCTTCAATTGATTTGGTGAGGCCCACCCACATGAAGGAGGACCATATGCTTCACCCAGTCTGCTGATTCAAATCTCATCCAGAAACATCCTTTTGGACATACCTAGAATGTCATTTGGCCAAATATCTGGCTACCTTGTGGCCCAGCCAAGTTGACATGTAAAATTAACCATCACAACGGAAAAATATGTTCTGTTTGTCGTTCACTAGGCAGGTGGTCTTGGTCAGATTACTTAACTTCTCTGAGCTTTGTCTTCTTCATCTGTAAGTTGGACATGGTCATATCTACCTCACAGGAATGTTGCAAGAATTAAATGAGACAGTTCTGTAAAGGGCCTCGCACACTGCCTGCATCAGAGAAAATATTCAATAATTGTTAGTGATTTAATTTGTTACGATCACCATATTACCCTGATGACAGTAAGTCCAGCAACTTATAGGTAATGTTTCTGTATGCACATATATGCTGCATACTTTGAATCTAAAATGTAAGCTTTTGGCATATGGCACGTTTATTCAAAATAGAAGTCTCACGGATGCCTGGGTGGCTCAGTTGATTAAGCGTCTGACTCTTGGTCTCAGCTCAGGTCATGATCTCACGGTTCATGAGTTTGAGCCCCACATTGGGCTCTGCACTGACAGTGTGGAACCTGCTTGGGATCCTGTCTCTCCTTCTCCCTGCTCCTTCCCTGCTTGCACATTCTCTCTCTCTCAAAATAAATAAATAAATAAAATAAAATAGAAGCCTTGCCAGTGGAAGTTAGGAGACTTGATGTGGTTTATGACTTTGCTGTTTGCTTCCTGGGTAACTTTGAACACGTTGTTCAACCTCTCTGAGCCTCAGTTGTCTCACATGTAAAACACCTGCACCTTTGATTTTAGTAGCACAGTGTTAAGGATGAACTATAATACATGACATTACTGTGCGTGCATCAACTCTCCGATGGATATTGATGGGGGTGGGGGGTACTGCTTAGTGCCAGGCCCGGAGCCAGAAGCTGGCATTTCCAGCTAAACAAAATGGAATTATTGCTACTAAAGGTGGTAGGGGAAAGGAATTGGGTGGGCACGGGGAGGGTTGGGAAGGGCAGCACCAGTAGGTGTTGACTAGTGGACATTCTCTGGACCACAAAATGGGAAATAAGGCTGTACATGTAGGGGAATTGTGTAGGCGTTACATGGCTTATAAGGACATAATACAGTATCGTTTGTGTGTGTTAAGTGGGTGGGGTGTGCTCTCATGACCCTCAAAGAGGACAGTTGGTTGTTTTAGAAGACATTCCCAAGATAGGACAGAGACTTAAAATACATACATATGGGATCTTAATGTATTTAAGCAAGAAGGAAGCCTCTTGGACATTAGTTTTCAAGTGGAAGCATTTGCCCCCAGTAAAGACTATTGATAGATAATTGAAAGGCCAGGTTTGCAGAGAAGCTGACAAGATGGTGGTACAATAGAAGTAGAAACCCAGGGCCCTGGGGCAGGGAGGAGGGGAGGAGGTGGGCAGGGACAGGGAGGTTAGATATGAAAGCTTACCCTACGCATAAATGTCCCTTGGGCATCAGTAAGGGAAGAAAGGGAAGAAAAGAAAGGGAAGAACAGCTAACATGTGTTTAAGAGGAATCATTGATGTTCATCAAGACTAAGAGTTTCTTGAGTGCATTCTGTGTACCAGGCACAAGGTCTAAGTGCTTTGCACACGTTTGATTCTCACCAGAAACCCGCGAGATATATTCTCTTGTTGTCTCCACTCCCAATTATATAGGCAAGGAAGTGGAGGCAATTTCCAGTGTAGTGAAGGAATTTGCCCAAGATCACACAGATTTTCAGGAGTGGAGGTTACTTGGACTTGTCGTAGAAAGTCCCTGGAACCTAGAATCCTAAACTGATCGCAACACTTCCCGCTCAAAACCCCCCGGTGAGGTCTCATTGCTTGTGGGCAGTTACCTTATGCTGTACCAGGCTCATCTTTGGCCTCTGTCTCCTGGTTCCCTATAGTTGGCTCAGATGCTTTCTTTTCAGTTCCTTAAATATATCATGGTTCTTCCATCTGGGCTGGGCACTTGCTGTTTCCTCGCCTAAACTGATCCAGCCCCATCTTGAGGGCAAATCTACTTGAAAAGATATTTATATTTGATACAAACTGCCTCTAGGTCAGGGCTGAGGCCAGCTTTATTCACCGCTCTGCCTCCAGTGCCTACCCAGGGTCCTTCTAGATCTCTGTGTGGCTTCCTCTCTCCCTCTCTTCAGGTTTTTAACTCTAAACTGGTGATGTTCAACCTTGTGGACATCTGGCAGTGTCTGGAGACATTTTGTGGTTGTTATAATTGAGGGAGGTGCTATTGGCATATCATGGGTAGAGGCCAGGGATGCTACCAAACATCATGCAGTGCATAAGACCGCCCCGACAACGAAGAACCATCCAGCCCCCAGTATCAGTAATGCTGAGGTTGAGAAATTTTGCTCAAAAGAGACATTGCCATTGAGGCCATGCTGGGTCACCCCATCTAAAATTTCACTGCCCCTTCACCCTCCCCTGCTGTATTCTTGTTCTCATTTTCTACTCTGTTGTTCTTCTCCTGTGAACCTGTCACTCTATAATAAATGGTATATTTCACTTACTTATCTTCCTTATTGTTTGTCATCCAGTGACATGTATGCCTTATGAGGACAGAAAGTTGTGTCCCTTTTTTTGTTCACTGTTTTGCCATTAATGCCTAGAACATTGTCTAGCACATAGTAGGTGCTCAATCTGTATTAATCGAAGGTATGAATGAGTTCAGCGTCCTCGGTAATAGTCACCAATTATTAGAGAGGCCACTTGGGTTGAAATCCATTTGCTCCCCCATCAAGACTGTTCTTGAACCTGAAAGGTGATGGAATGAGGACTCTTCTCTCTTACATCCTTTGGTGCTGCTCCTCCTTCCATTTTAGCTCTGATCAAGGTCCCTCCAAAAATGTTTTCCCTAAAGCAAGAGTGGGGAAGGTAGCCAGGTTGTTTTGCTGAGGAATAAATTCCTGAAGAAATCAGTGTTCTGGCAGGATGCCTTTAAAAGTACCCTTAGAATTGTCCTTATATCTGGGGCGCCTGGGTGGCTCAGTTGGTTAAGTGGCCAACTCTCGATTTCAGCTCATGTCATGATCTCATGGTGGATTTGTGATTTTGAGCCCCGTCACTGGGCTCTGAGTTCACAGTGAGGAGACTAATCCTCTGTCTCCTCTCTCTGTGCCCCTCTCTCACTCTCACTCTCTCTCAAAAATAAATAAATGTTAAAAAAAAAGAATTGTCCTTATATTAGGCAGATGGNATGATGGCTAAGAATCTGTTTTATTTATTTTTTCTTTGGGTTGTGCTTGCCTGAGGTCACCCAGCATAGTGTCAGGATTAGAACCAGAACCCAGTTTCTTGCCTCCCATGGAGATGGAAGGGGGTGGGGGGTGGGTGTGAAAAATCCTGCCGAACCGTATATGGGATCTGGCAGGCAAACCACAGTTTTCTAAAGCTCTCTTTGCCTTGCAAGTTGTGATCTCTAGTTGACAAGGAAGCAAATTGACTAGCTAAATGCAGAGCTTTCTGAGATGCTGAGATGCAAATTAGCCTCAACCACATGCAACTGTGGATTTGAGGTTGGCGTGCAAAATAGAGACTTTGCTTCTGTCAGCCTGCATGAAAACTCACTTTGATAGATGTGCACTCTCGCTCTTCCCAGGCAGGCGTTGTGTAAGGCACAACTGACACATTGAAAAATGAAACACTGATCCCACCCTCAAGGGGTTTCAGTCTCCTGAGGCAGATACACAGAGGGCGATGTCTTGTTTGTAATCCATGGTCAGTGGGATACTGCACCAATAGGCTTAATTGGATTATACATTTTCTGAGAATAGGGACCCTTATCATGGATGTCTGTCATACCAGCTAACCCTGATGGCCAGAACTATAATGATGGGTAATAACTTAGCAGTGCTTATTGCCAGTCACTGTGCTAAGCACCTAGATATATCAGTTCATTTCACCCTTGTAAGAGCTGTATAATTATTACCATTATTGTTCCCTTCTTCACAGTGAAGGTAACTGAGACTGGGTAACTTGCCCCAAGTCACAGAGCAAAAAAGTGCAGGCATTGGTGTCTAGACCCAGGCTGTGTGGATGCCGGTGTGCAGGGAGTATCATGAGGTGCGTTCCTGATAGATATTATTTCAGATTCGCAGCAGCGCTGGCCTTCGGACGTTTTCCACCACTTAATGATATGCTCTTTAGTGGATGTTTACTCTGTTCCAGTCACTGGTCCATGCATTATCTAGTTTAATCCTCACATTGAAAGATGAGGTATCTTTACAAGTGGTGAAACAGACATGGAGAGTTGAGGTAATTTGCCTGAGATCACACAGCTAGTAAGTGGTGGAGCCAGGACTCTGGATACTGTATATATTAAATGGATATATAATATGGATACACAATATATGATATATAGTATATGATTTGATTGATATCATATGATATAATATATCTGATATCCAGAATTATGCAATTTATGACATCATACAATATATACAATATATGGACTCATAATATACAGCATTTTATGTCTGCCTTCTTTCACTTAGGGTAATGTTTTCGAGATATCTGTTATAGCATTTATCAACATTTCATTCCTTTCTTTGCTAATAGTATTCCATTATATGGAGATACCACATTCGGTTTATTTATTCATCATTTGATGGACATTTGGATTGTTTCCATTTCTTGCCTGCTATGAATAATGAAGCCACGAACATTCACGCACAAGTCTTATATAGGCCCTCTTATTTGTGGTATTCTCCCACAATCCTTTCTCCCTCTCTTTCTCTCACATCAGTTAAAAGGGACAGGTTCCAAAATATGAAGACATGGACTTGAACGCTGTCTCCAACGTGTATCAGACGTGTGATTGGGAAGATTAAGTAAACTTTCTGAGCTTTGGTTTTTCCATTTGTGAAATGAGGTTAATAACAGTAGCCACCTGGAAATGCTCAAATGCTTGAAGTAGATAATGCCCAGTGTTCAGTTCATAATTAAACACACAGTAAACATATGCCAGGTAAGCAGTTAGGAATACAAAGAACAACCCAAGGAAGATAATGTATCCGCCCATGGAGTTCAGAGTCTATTTGTTAAGACGTAAAAATATAATAACTAGACATCATGTAAAATAAAATAAAAACATGGTACTAGAGGAATAGTCAGCTTGAAGTTCACACTAGTTGAAAAAATTTTTTAAAAAGTAATGTATCTCAGTCTATAAAATGGTGACCTTTTGGTAGGTTGGAAGGCCTGGGGGGCTTCAGGCTGGAGGTGAGACTCAGGTGGAGGTCCTAACGAATTAACACAGATGGTTGGAAAAGAGTGGGAACATGGGGGTGGAGAAGGATTTTGTAGAGGGGCTAAAGGGCAAAGCTTGTCAGCTTTCGGCACCATCGAGGGGGCGGTAAGTGATGAGTGGATGAGCGTGCTGGAATCCATCCACTCCATGTGAGGTGGGCTCTCAGACCACGATGAGATGCATCCACAGTTTGTGAGTTCCCGTGTCCTCCCCACCTCTCCAGCACATGTGGTATTGTTCAATTTTTTAAAAAAATTTTGACAATTACTTGGGTAGACAATGGTTTACTTTTTTTTTTTTAGGGAGGCAAATGAAGAAACAGTCTCTTTTTTTTTTTTAATGTTTATTTTTGAGAGAGAGAGAGAGGGAGACAGAGCATGAGCAGGGGAGGGGCAGAGAGAAAGAGAGGGAGACATAGAATCTGAAGCCCGCTCTAGATGCTGAGCTGTCAGCACAGAGCCTGGCGCGGGGCTTGAACTCACAAGACATTGAGTTGTGAGTCATGACCTGAGCCAAAGTCGGCTGCCCAACGGACTGAGCCACCCGGGCGCCCCTACAATGGCTTACTTTTAACTTACCTTTTCTCGATTCCAAGTGAAATAGCAAATCTTTTCATAGCTCTATTGACCATCATCTGAGAGTGATACTTTCACATCTTTTGCTTTGTTATATCTTATTAGTACCTGATTTTTAAAAAGTTTTTATGTTAATTCCAGTTAGTTAACATACAGTGTTATATTAGTTTCAGGCATACAGTACAGTGATTCAATGTGATTTTGGATTTTTACAGTTCATGATATAGTTACTAATCGTCCCCCAGCCTGTCACTCACGTTGTAGCATTGTTTAAGGTGCTTGTGTCTATGGTCTGTTTCTATGTTGATATATTCAAGTGGGTAGCTCGTTTCTCATATGATTTATCCTTGTAGTTTGCTGTTAACAAAAGCTCCCCCTGTTCTCAGATCATACATGGTATTCGGCTATCTTCTAATAGCTTGAACGTTGTTTTTCTTCATGTACACGTTTACTCCATGTGGGATGTATGTTCGGTTATGTGAGGTAGAATCCAACTTATTTTTTTTCATGTGAAAAACCTTATCAAACATCCACTCTCCCACCGTCTCCAGCAATAGCCTCTTCACCGCGCGCCCAGCTTCCGTCTGCTTCCCAGGCCACCATGCTGTCCTGCTCTGAGTTCCATTTGCTTTCCTTCCTTTTACATTATAACGTAAGAATGCCTTTGTGTCATTATAAACCATGGGCATGCATTATTTTTAAAGATTCCTCTTTTCTTTCTAGCCGACTTACAGTTTCTTGAATCATTCCTCTCTTTCAGGGCTGCTCATTGTTTTAGTTTTTATGCTGTTACGAATGCTCCTATGGTGAATATTTTTGTGTATAAAGCATTTACATATTTTTGGATTATGTCTTTTGGATGGATTCCCAGAAATAGAATTACTGAGTCAAAGGGCATAAATATTTTTAATGCTTTTAATTCATGGCATATATTTATTTAAAAAATTAAAGTGCATAAAGATTCTGGTAATTTCCTGGTACTCTATTATGTAGTTGTACTTAACTGGGCCATGACAAGCCTGAGTCCGAGAATGGCTGCCCTGTGGAAGCAATGAACATGGTCTTCTCAGTAGATTTAGCTTTTCATTTTTCTTGTTTGGTTAGAACATTTTTTCTATATATATTTATTTGGTCATTTACTAAGAAGGTATTATGTGCAACGTTCCACAGTAAAGCAGGCGGCAGAGTCCTGTGCTCCCAAGAAACTTAACGTTTTTCAAGGAGTTAGGAAGACAATAAACAAATGAACAAAATCATGTGATAGGTGCTTCCTGGAGGAAAAACACTGACTGATGTGACAGTGAGTTGGATCCTATAGACTGCATGGTCACAGATGACAAGGAAGGAAGCTGAGAACTGAATGACAAGAAAGAGAAAGCCAGGCCAAGTAGAGTCGAGGAAAGGCATCCACTCGGTGGCAGAATGGGAAAAGCAAGGGGCGCTGTGGAGGGGTGGAGTGTGGCCCTAGAGCAGAAGCGAGGGCCTGGGGTCTGCAGCGTATGCTGACAGAGGAGTGAACTGAAGCCAGAGAAGACGGGTCCCAACCGCACAGGGCAGCATGCGCCCTGGGGAAATGGCATATAGAGGAGCCACGGGCAGCGAGGCTCTAACAGGGAGAGATTCAACCAGTGGATGGACGTTGTTTAAAGGCCAGGCCAGCTTCTCTGGAGAGCACAGGCTCTAGGGGACCCGGGGCAGGGGAGGGGGGGAGGGTCCTGGCGGAGAGAAGAATTAGGAAGTGGTTACTCTTGTCCAGGATGTAGTTCCTGGAACCCAGACAAAGGGTGGCAGTAGAGAGAGAGGAACGTGGGTGGGTTCTGTTAAACGTGGAAAGGAGATTCCTGGGAATTGTTGGCAGTTTCGAAGTATGGGGTTAGGAACAGACAGGAAGGAAGAACATGTCCTAAAACTTTGGCCTAGGTGACTGGGAAACTGGAATTACATTGTTGAGAGGGAAAAGCAAATAGGCCCAGGATGGGATGGAAAGGAGGGGTAGATCCAGCTTTGGCCATGTTCTGTCTGCTGAGCCTCCAGGGTTCACAAGTGGGGCAGCAGGTGAGACAGCCAGAGCCACACTGAGGAGCCCCGGGTAGGACCTGAGGGCCTGGCACAGACATGGCATCCCGGGCAAATCACAGAGAATCTAAATCCCCTGTTAAACAGAAATCTAAATGGAGATGACAACGGAATCCTTCAACCATCATGAAGATAAACCTATCTTCTGAATATGTTTGTTTTCTTGCATTTATCTTTATGAACAAAACCCCTTTTTCCCTTTTTCTCAAGTAGGAAGAAGGAAAAACCTGAGTTTTCTTTTTCCAGTGGCTCCCTAATGCCTCAGCCCTGGCCCAGTCTTCCAATTTTTAGCAGTGACTCCAGGAAGTATTCCTGTCACTGGATTCAGGTGCAATTGCGCAGGTCACAAAAACAAGCTTTTGCATCTCTCAAGCATTTCCAGAAATGTTCTTCTGCCTGCTGTGTTTGTGTTGGAACAGAAAACTTGTGCCTGATTTTATGATGAGCTGTTCTCGAGATATATAGGTTGCTGCCTCATCACATTAGGCCACATCTCAGGACCCCTTGCACCTAGGCGAGGTGACGTAATGTGAGGTATGGCGCTCACTGCCACAGATGGGCCGCCAGCAACACCCCTGCTTCTAGAGTAATGCCTCACTGTGTCATTTTCAGAGTGGGTTTGTGTGGGGTCCCCAGTATATTATTTTTGATATGTTAGAGTGCGGCATGTCTCAATGTTGGAGTGGAAAACAGGAAATTTTTAATCGTGAAAACATTAGTCCCCTTCATGCCAGAATAATACAGATTAGAATAGGTACTGAAGCCCCGTGGATACAAGCAAATATCTAGGAATCAGAATGATTAGGAATCAAATCCCAGTGCTGCGTCTTACTTGGTCTATGAACCTGGGTACATTTTCTGACCTCCTGGGGTGTCAGTTTCCTCATTTAAATTGGGATAATGAAAGTACCACTTTGATTGGGATACTCTGAAGACTAGAAATAATTCATTGCAAAACCCATAGCATTTTCATTGATTCACATATTAAATATTTAATACCTCTGTGTAACAGGCATGTGAGCAGAGAGTGGAAGTGTTCAACAATCATGAAACGACAACTATTGTTTTTCTTCAGAGTTTTGAAAATATTCTTGAAAAATTCTTCACAGACATGTGAGCAGAGAGTGGAAGTGTTCAACAACCATGAAAAGAGAACTATTGTTTTCCTTCAGAGTTTTGAAAATATTCTTAGTTTTCTTTATATTTTCTTTACTTGTTTTTTTAAATATTTGTTTATTTTTGAGAAAGAAAGACAGAGCAGGAGCCAGGGAGGGGCAGAGAGAGAGGGAGACACAGAATGCTTAGCAGGCTCCAAGCTCTGAGCTGTCAGCACAGAGCCCGATGTGGAGCTTGAACTCACGATTGGTGAGATCATGACCTGAGCCGAAGTCAGAAGCTTAGCCAACTGAGCCACCCAGGTGCCCCAAAATATTCAATTCATTGAATAAATATTTGGATTATATAATTTAAATAATAAAAAAATCAAGTCCTTATTTGTTGTGGAAGAGCTCAGTGTTTTGGACTCTGTATACATGTACAAGACTTGCATATAGACACTACCCTCATAAAGCTTACAGGAACCCAAGCTTTAAAAGGAAATTATTCTTTTATTATAGTTAAGGTAAGTCCAGTGGCAAAAAACTGAGTTTTGGGTGCATAAAACATGTATCCATTTTAGTCATTATTTTTAGATTATCGTAAATCACATTTCTCTTTGGAATGCTCACAATTAATTAATGATTTAGTAGGTCAAGGATGAAGATTGAAATACATGAATTTTCCCAGGTGTTTGGAGGAAAAGGCACTGATGTATCTTGCTCAAGAGCCATATCTGCCGGTTGCCAAGTCTTGTCTTTCTTCCTGTTTTAATACCCTTCTTTCCCAAGGCGGTTTCCCCTTGCACTGAAGAGTGAAGAATAAGGAGCACCCTCTAAAGGGAAGCCTTGCATTGTGAGTTGAACCCTGAGATGTTCTATCAAGACATCTAATTTGCTATTTGATAACATGGCATTTTAAAATTTCTCTGTTAAGATGATCGCTAATGTTTATTGTTAAGTAAGATGCAATTTACTTAACAATAAGTTAATTGCAGAATCCTAGATGGCAGGAGAGAAGAAAAACACACTACCTGAGACGTGGGAATAAAAACAGTCCTGCAATGATAAATTAAAAATGGAGGGATTTAGAATGTCTATCACCTGATTCTGTAGTTAGCAGCTGGTTGGAGCAAATGATGCTTCCTTATTACTCTTACTCCTGTGTCTCGATGTTGAATTCTACAGATGTGGCGGACAGCTTTGCTTTGGGCTGTCTGTTCAAGCGGGGTAGCTCTAAACATTCAGTGCGCTTAGCACTAATTGGATGTTGAAACAAGTAAGAGGACAGCAGATGTCTTGAGGAATATTGTTCTGGATGAAGGAACATCATAATGGTGGTTAAGAGCATGAACTCAAAAGCCAGCATCCCTGTGTTTGAACTCACCATGTGTTCTGAAGCAAATATTGAACTTCTCTGTGCCTCAGTCTCCACATCTATTAAATGGGGTGCTTAGCAGGACTTACAGGGTCTCTGTGAAATTTCCCAGGGTTTATATCATTCAGTGCGTTCAGAATGGTGGCTGGCACACAGTAAGTGCTCTGGAACTGTTGTCTACTGTTATTAAATGTGGTTGGTTTGGAATAAACATGGTTTGATGCAAGGCTCCCGGGTTTGAAGAAACAGCAGCTGAGGAAAGGAAGTGAAAAGACTTTGGTAGTTAGGGAAAATAATTGACCTGCGCTCCCTTAGCGTGAGGGGGCGTCCACAAAAGGAAAGTCACGAGATTGGGCTCCTTTACCGTCTTCTGTCTCAATTTAGGAGTGTGACAGGCAAAGGAATTTAGGGAAACCCTGTATGGTCACACACGCCTCTGCCTCCGTCCTTGAGCGTATCATTCTCCCTCCAGTGTCTCCTGAGGGGTTGGCGGACATGTGCAAAATGGGAGTGGCCGAAATGGTAACATACAAATTAATAGAGTGCTGTCCATGCGTGTGTACAAGGAGGTAGAATTATAAGACATCATTATTTTCTAGAACCACGAGATACTGAAGAAAGTCAGCGCTCTTCTCATCTTCCTGTTTCCAGACCCCTTCACGCACTCGCTCCACTTTGACCTGTTTAAGTTTATTTTAATAAAAAAAAAAAAAAAACCACACACACATTTTTCAAGAAATAGATGCTTTATGTATGGTTTCATTCTTTGGAGGGGGTGTATGTGTGCCACGTGACAAGTGGTTGCCATGGTAATTTCTCATTATTGTTGAATTGAAAAATAATTACTCTGGCAAAAATCCCACATAACCTGTCAGTGCTTAAGTTACAGATGCCGGGGGCCAGCCCTCGCTCCGGGGTCTTGGTTTGGTGGAGAGGGACAGAGATGGGAACAGGAGAGAATCTGGGATGGAAGGAAAATGCTTTTGTGGATTTTTAAATGTAATTAAGTCTCTCTTCTGCTATTTGACCTGAGTGGATCTCTCATCCTGATATATGATTGGGCTGCTGTGGTGCTCAGACTCACCTGTGAGATGAGACGAAAGGACCAAGGATTTTAATCACAGAAACACATATAGGAACTTATTTGGAGTGGAAAAGCTTCTGTGGCACTTTTGCCTAATTAAAATATATGAGAATTATTGATACCACTCCCCTTTCTTGTGTTTCAGCTGAGTTAATTTCATCTTTATTTACCTGGATGGAGGCTGCTCTGTGCTATTGTTATTTTCCAGCTTTGGGAAAAGAATCTAGTTTTTCCTTATTAATATTCACTAAACACTGAATATGTACTGTTCAGATACCAAACAACAGCAAGGAACGGTCTGTTTGGAAAAGGCATGGCCTCGATCAGAAGCCTTGTGGCAGGTAGGATGCGCAGAGCCAGATCCCCACTTCCTCCCATGCCAATTCAGTTTCAGGAGTTATTCTGAAGGACCACGAAGAGCCTGTGCTTTCTTCCTTCTGTCGGAGTCAAGAAATAATCTTCCTTTTGGTTAATGAAGCCCCTGAGACACACTCTGTCTTAAGAGAATAATAGGCAAATAGTTTAATTTCATTTTTAATTTAATATTTTATTATTATTCCATTATTAAATCTTCTCTGGACTTTTAGATGCCCATCCTTCTCCGGGCAGGCTAGACTCTGTTTTGTAATTATATTGATCCCCTTATTAGATCCCACTTGGAAAAACATCGCTTAGAAATGCACCTTGCTTCATCTTTGCTCATGCATCAGTCAGACCAGAAATCTTCCATTTGGAAGGACAGTGGCCTCCTAATGTAAGAGCCAAAATATAGACAAGTATATAGGCTGTGCCGTAGCACAGACACTTTAGAGATATGCGCCAGAGAACTTACACATGTGCACAAAGGGACACTAGAAAGATACTTACCCCGACAATGTTGTAATAGCAAAAAAATTAGAAACTGTCTCGAGATTAGTAGCAAAATGCTTCAGTAAAATATATTACATGCATTCAGGGCACTACTATGTAGCTTATACAAGGGAACAAGAGGCCGTAATATATAAAATAGATAGGTTTCCAAAAAGCAATGTTGAATGAAAAGAAAAAAAAAAAAGCAAGCATAAAGAAAGGAACATAATATATGATAGCATTTAAATAAAATATTAAAACCATAAAATAAGACTGTATATGAATGGAGTCATGTGTGTGTATAAATGGGAAGGATGGAGAGGAAGAGCCACATGAACTCCACGAGACAGTTGTTTATGGGAGCCTGGGGGAAAGGAGGAAAAAAAAAAAAAAGAAACAAAACACAACAGACCAGGGTATGGGGACCTAGGCCGTTTATTTTTATGTATAATTTTTAATTCCTTTTAAAAAGGAAAATAAGATACCATTTTAATAATTGTTAATTCTGGATAATGGGCCCATGGGTCTTTACATTATCTTCTACTCTCTATTTGAAAAAATATATATATATAAGGTAAAACCTCACTTACTTAAGTTACAGTCAGTGAAGTGTATTTGTTTAACCAACGTTTTTCTGGAAGGGACAAGAAAAATACCAACGAGGTGGCACAGTAGAATGGCAACGTGCGTGTGGGGGACAGAAAATGTCTGTCTCCGTGTGAACTTCTCACATGCATGGACTGTGTATCTGCTGATACAAAGTGAGATAGCAGAGAGTGACAGAGAGAGGGCTTAGCTGGAACGCCATCTTGGTTCCCTGGCCACTGAGTGTAGACTCTCAAGATTCCTACGATAGTAGAGGAAGAATTGGTGTGGGTATGGCGTCTCTATGTGTTTATTCCATTTTTCTGTTTTTTACTGGGTTGTCTGCAGGTGGGGGCTCTGTTGAGGATGGCAATACCTAATGCCTAGTCCCTCCCCTAAGTGTCTCACCACTTACTACACAATTATAAGGCAGCGATTCAATCATAATTTGATTCGTGTTCTAACGGGGGCATAGTTTTTGAAGTTTCCCAGCACAGGAAATGGTAAAAAAAAAAAAGGAGACCCAAGACTGTGACTTGGCATTTGCTGCATATTCTGGACCAAAAGAGCAACCTAGGCAAAGACAGGGAGGCAGGCAATGGTTAACCAGGAACCCTTGAATCAGAAGGGTAAGTTGCCCGAAGTCCATTGGCTACACACAGGAAAATGAACTAGTGTATGGGTTTTCCCTGGATGGAATGTCTTTTTGTTTTTAAGTTTTTAAGTTTATTTATTTTGAGAGAGAGCTAGACAGAGACAGAGAGAGAGAGAGAGAGAGAGAGAGAGAGAGAGGCGGGCAGAGAATCTCACCTAAGACAGCACAGAGCCCAATGCAGGGCTGGAACTCATGAACCGTGAGATCACAACCCGAGCCAAAATTAGGAGTCAGATGCTTAACTGACTGAGCCACTCAGGTGCCCCTGGATGGAATGCCTTTTACCATGTATATACCAAATGTCACATCTATTATAACTGCTAGTAACTGATGTGCATGTCTGACCCACAGCCTAGGAATAAGACCTCAGGACCTTGGTTTGACTTTGAGGTCATTGACCATAGCCCCTACTTGGAAGTCCCAAAACATTGGTCTCGACTTACTCTTCAACCTCAAGGCACTTCTTGGCTAATCTCCAAGTCAGTCTGACTTGAGGGGATTATCGCCTGCATGAAGTCAGAGTGATCAGCCACACCTCATCCCCTTCAAACTTCTGACGTGGTGAGCTTCTTTCTGGAATCCTTGCTTCTAAGCAGCTGGGCAACTTTACTTACACAGTCTCCTACTGGTCAACTTGCTAAACTTGGCTATGCTCTCTGCTCTGAAAGGAGAACTGGGGATTTTGTGGTTCTTCCATTTCTCGAAAGAGAAATGGTGCTAGGTTTCCAGTCAAGAGGAGGGAGTGCTAGCCTGTAGATACAATGGTACAATGTCAACCAGTCTGTCTGTCTTCATATTCCCTTGGCCTCTTCTTCTTCACATGTGACCAAGCAGAGCACCTTTGGCTTTTGCAAGGCTGGTATCATTTTAGGTGACTGACAACATGAAGTTGAATGATGGAGGGACTGATTTGTTATCATTGTCCACAGCGCATGAGATGGACGTGAGCTTCTACCACTAGGGACTGTCAGATCTCTGCCAGAGGTTTCTTATTTGATTTCTCAGAAGCCTTTGTAGCTGCAGTTCAGCCTGCCTGGATACCTAGCATCCATTATGCAAATGTCCTCCACCAAATTTCCTAACTGATGCCAGGAACTTTAGTCAGCAGCAAAACGGAAGGAAGAGGTGTGCAAAGAGGAAGTATATTTTCAGGAGAACGTCATGAAGTTGGGGAAAAGATGTTTCAACATCTGAAAACACCCGAGTCAGAGATCTACTCAGGCAGAATTTCCTCTAGGTGATGCCAGCTGCTTCTTCCACACTTGTGACCCACCTTCATCTTCAACTTAAGGTGAAAAGTCACTTTTTTTTTTAAATTTTTTTTTTTAATGTTTTATTTATTTCTAGGAGAGAGAGAGAGACAGCGTGAGCAGGGAAGGGTCAGAGAGAGAGGGAGTCACAGACTGAAACAGGCTCCAGGCTCTGAGCTGGCAGTCAGCACAGAGCCCGACTCGGGGCTCGAACCCACAAACCGCGAGATCATGACCTAAGCGAAAGTCGGACGCTTAACCGACTAAGCCACCCAGGCGCCCCGAAAAGTCACTTTTTAAGCAGAATTTTTTGAGGAAAATCATGGACTGGTAGTTCATCAATTGTAACAAATGCACCACTCTGTTGGGGGATATTGATAATGTGGGAGGCTGTGAAAGGGGGAGGCAGGCTATATAACATATATCTGTGTAGCCTCTCATAATTTTGCTGTGAACCTAAAACTGCTATAAAAAAGGAAATCAATTTTAAAAAATAGAGTTAGGCAGACTTTTAAGTGAACTTTAGATTTACTACTTGGCAGCTGTCTGATCTTTATTCAGTTTAACTTTTCTGAAATTCGGATTCTCTATAACTATTTTAAGGGTCAAATGAAACGATAATGAATAATAATAGCTTTCATTTATTGAACAGCTACTATGTGCCAGGCAGTTACTTTTTCAGTCCTCAGAGTCCACTGAAATTTTTATTCCCACGTTATACATGAGCAAATAAATTCAAAGAAGTCAGGTGACTTGACTAAGGTCCTCCAGCTGATAAGAGGCAGAATTTACATGTATGAAGTTCAATATGACACTGAGGTTAAAGACGTCTGTTCTCTATAAGGCTCCCAGCTCTACTCTTTGGTAGCAATCAGAACAATTGTGAATAGAAGGGAGTTCAAGTGTAAAGCACTTAGAAAATACCGGGTATGAGCACTAATATTTACCTAGCCCCCCACTCCCCTGCCGGACCTCCCCGTCAGCCCCCAGTATACATATTTTGTACCTTTTCTGTGTCTTGCATAATTACATATTTCATCTTTATTTTTGACATGTTCTTCTGAGATTCTGAACCAAGCCAGTTGATTTTCTGGTGTGTATAGTTACCTGATGTAAGCTACTCCTGCCACACCTGTCCCGAGACCCCAATTCATCGTATGTCCATTGCACTTGGTTGAATCGAATCGCGTGTCCCCTTCTTGGATTGTTATGCCCGGCTCTCCCCAACACTCACTCGTCTAGGCAATGTGGACCCTGTGCGGCTGCTCCTTGGCATTTGTTACCCCTCGTTTCAACCCGGGTCCTTCCTTTTCTCCCAGTGACTTCGGGTCGGCCTCGGTTCTCCCCGAACTTTTCCCTTTCACTGCTCCATTTTCTAGCAGAAATACCAGAAACCCCATGTTAGATTATAAAGGAATGGGGGTGCAGGATCTGATCTAGTCACTGGGCCTTTGAATAATCACTAGGGCAAGAGAATGAATACATTTCTGTTCCGAGTGTTAACTGGTTTGCAGACAGGTGTCATTGCCAGCTAAATGGGCTACAATACAAATAGCTGAAATGATAGGGAAACATGTTTGATTTATCAGCAGGCTGCTTTATAAAGCGCGTTTTTGGTGTAGTTCTTTAAAACATGCACTGTCTCACTCCTTAAAAATGATATTAAGGATGGTAAGGCAGGGGCGCCTGGGTGGCTCAGTCAGGTAAGCATCTGACTTTGGCTGAGGTCATGATCTCTTGGTTCATAAGTTCGAGCTCCATGGTGTGACAGCTCAGAGCCTGGANCTGTCTCTCTCTCTCAGAAATAAATAAACTTAAAAAAATTAAAAATAAAAAAGAGATGGTAAGGAAGAGTCAGGAAAGGAGAATTTTACTGATCTTCACTGTGTTCTGGGCATTCTTTTTTTTTTTTAATTATTTAATGTTTTATTTATTTCTGAGAGAGAGAGAGAGGGAGAGAAAGAGAGAGAGAGAAAGTGTGTGTGTGAACAGGGGAGGGTCAGAGAGAGAGGGAGATACAGAATCGGAAGCAGGCTTCAGGCTCTGAGCTGTCAGCACAGATCCTGACGTGGGGCTCGAACCCACGAACTGTGAGATCATGACCTGAGCTGAAGTCAGACGCTTAACCGACTGAGCCACCCAGGCGCCCCTGTTCTGGGCATTCTGCTGGGCACGTTAGACTCACTAATTTATTTAATCCTCACACCAACCCTGCAAGATGATCATTGCTATTGTTGTTGTTGACACATGTACTCTGCAGGAAGATTGTTACCGTTCTGCTGTTGTTATCCTTATCCTCTGCTTGCAAGTCGGGAAGCAGGCTCAGGGAGGTGAGATAAATTGTTTACGCTCACTTAGCTGGGAAGAGGGAGTGTTGGGATGAAGCCTGGGAAGGAGGCTCGCTCGTAGGAGTGAGTTCCGCCACTGACACAGTATCACTGTACTGCCTGGTGCGAAGCAGGATGCTGAGTGTCCGCCGGGGCGTGAGGCCTGACATCAGGGGCAGGCCCGTGAGGCAAGGAGCTGGACGCAGAAACCAATCTGAGACAAAATGCTTCCTCTTCACTCTCCTTCCCATCTTTCTAAATCCTAACCCGGGCCTTAGCAAAGACTGCCGGAGAAAGGAGTCAGGCAGAGGCTGGGGCTCGGATGTCTGAGGGTCTGAGTCAGAATCCCAGCACCACTATATCTGGATGTACTTGGAAAGTTACATTTACACCCGCACTTTGCTTTCTGCAGCTGTATACATAATGTGGGCAGCTTCATTCGTTCACTGAACAACTGCTATTTAGTAAAACCACAGGCTTGACGCCGTTCAGGGACCTGGTAGATAGAGCAGTGAGCAAAGCAGAGCCCCTGCTCAGAAGAAAATGATATTATACTGGAGAGAAAGGGAAAGGAAAAAACGAAGCAGGGAGGTATTAAGACGTAAGAGGGAAAATACACATAAAGCACTTAGAATAATGCTTGGCATGTGGTAAGCACTCAATAAATGTTAACTATTATTCTTTTTCCATCTGTGTAGCAATTTGAAATAAAATAAACCAATGTACCCAGGCTCTCAGATAGGGTTTCTTTCCCCAGATGCTTCTTCTACTTCTAAGCCCACTGATTTTTCTGGAAACCCTGAGAGCTTCCACGACACACAGGCTTTGTGCTGTGGCCTCCAGCCTGGCGGGAGGCTGTCTGTTAGTTGCTCACTTGGCTCTCTCCTGCTAGTAGGTTTGAGCCTTTGGAGGGGAAGAACCAGTCTCTCAACCAGCCATGTACTCTGAGAGCCTGCACATAATAAGTGCTCAATAAATATTTGTTTTTTGGGGGGGAAAAGTGGGGGGAGGTAGTTTGTATGTGGAGCCATGAATCGCCCCTGGGTGCTTTTATATTTACTGTGTTTTACTAAGAAAAGTGTTGGCTTTTGGTGTGGTGATTGGAAGGGAGCCAGAAAGAAAAGAGACCCCAAAATTCATTTGCCTGAGTGGTTGCTTTTCTGAAACAAGGAACAGACAGCATCCATCTTTAGTGGCCCTTTAATTATTCTTGCCAGGACTGAAGGCTCATTCCTGACGCCTGCCAGTGTCAACATCTTAATGTTGTCGTAAGCAGAGCAACTTAATGGGAAGAAGAGGGAAGAAGAGAGGCTTGCAGG
>NW_027551568.1:12441418-12444389 GCF_008692635.1 Crocuta crocuta | reverse complement strand
CCCCTCCGCCCTTTCCCCATCTGACAGGCAGCTGCAGAGCATTCCCTCCTAAAATCTGGCACTAACCAGTGATTCTTCAGAAAAAGATTGTGCTTAAGATTTTTGGAGGGTGTGTGTGTATGTGTGTGTGTGTGTGTGTGTGTTTCTGGGTGGCTCAGTCAGTTAAGTGTCCGACATTGGCTCAGGTCATGATCTCACGGTTCATGGGTCTGAGCCCTGCATCCAGCTCTGCACTGACAGCTCAGAGCCTGGAGCCTGCTCCTGATTCTGTCTCCCTCTCTCTCGGCCCCTCCCTTGCTTCTGCTCCTTTTCTTTCTCTCTCAAAAATTAATTAATAAAAATTTATTAATAAAAATTTATTTATTAATAAAAAATAAATAAATTAATTTAAAAAATGTATTTGGGGGCACATGGGGCAAGACTTAGAGCACAAAGCCAGGTGTGATTTCCCCTTTTGAATATGACACTCTGCATAATTCAGTTATAGAAACCCCCTGGCCCCTCATGATTAACAGCGATTTTAACTGCCTTAACTTGGGCCAATGTTAAAGTGTTTTCTGGATGAGCAAGAGAAAGGCTCAACCCAAGACGAACAGAGTTCACACGGATAGTTTGCATTCTGCTGAACTGCTCTATTTTTTAATAATCGTGTTCATAACAAGGCAACAATACTGCCCACAATCTTAACACAACTCTCAAGAACAATCCATACGCAGGCTATGGGTGTTTCTCCAACTGTGTATGCTTCTGTATCATCTATACGGGCCCACGTAGCAAACACGTATCTCGTGGGAATGTTTGCATAAGGCACGGCTACAAGTCACACCCACCCCTTTTGGGGTTAATTATCGTTAAAAAATGTACTCCCCTTAACCTACTCATGATACGATGGTTTCTGTTTTTAAAATCAAAGAGCATAAAGAGAGAGAGACAAAAAGAAGTGGAATGTATTTTATACTGAATGTAAACCCTTTTGTTAAAAAATGTCACATTGTGTTCTGAAGTACATTTATTAAATCTCTCCCAAATACCTCCTCAGGAATTAATTTTCATTCAGTTTGCACCAACTCATTTATTGAATTGGAATTTGGGCCCCATTTGAGGCAATTAATTTGAAGAGTGACCCCACGCTCGCCCACCCGCCTTCTAGAACACCCACACACATATGCTAAGTAACAAGCGAGTGGTGACTGGGGTTTTCTTTCCTTTTTCCTTTTCCTCTTTTGAGATGTTTTCTGTTCTTGCCTGTTAAAAACCATGATCTGTCTCTTTGCAGGATAGCGACAACCTCTGGTGGGACGCATTTGCCACTGAGTTTTTTGAAGATGACGCCACATTAACCCTTTCATTTTGTTTGGAAGATGGACCAAAGCGATACAGTAAGAAAGCAGTTTATTTTTCTAATAGTCCTTCTTTTCGCGCCTGTAAGAAAACCACAGGGGTTTTCAGGGCTGACAGTCTGACAGTAACCTCTCCATTCCCGACGAGGCTCTCGCTTCCGATCAAGGCATTGTCGCAGGGTTGGCAGGCAGAGGCGGCGGTGAGAGCTTTCCTTCGAGGCTTACGATGTTTGGGCACCTGCCTGTTTAGTGAGTGAGACAAATATGAACCAAATCACCCAATGATAAGTGGGAGCTGGATTGCGAAGTTTCCATCCATTTCTTTCCTGTGACCCTCCTTTATCCTTGACAGCTGGCACTTAAGGCCCAATGTTCTGCTTCTGAAGGTTCCTTTAAAAAAAGAAATCCTCACAGTCACTATATCAGCCATATCCTTCTAATTTCTTCTTATCAATTATCTCAGGTATTTATTTGACAAGTGCTATCTTTTCTGAGGGGCAGGGGAGGCCACAGCGGCTTTGAGCATACAGTTTGGGATTAGTGTTGACAGAATTATAGTTCCTTGTCTTTCCAGAGAGTGATAACTCTGTAAAGATCCTCAAATTACTGCCTGTGGCGCCTTGGGTAACAGCTGATCTGTCCTGATTAGGTTCAGCTAACTTGTCAGAGATCAGATTTGCTAGTTGTGCTGTAAGACCAAGAGGCAAAGATACATCAGCACAAAAGCAATTAATGTCCGGTCAGATCAGAAAGAGATGCGCTTTCAGAAATCAGCGTTGCACGTATGAAAGGATCTGTCGGACAGTAAAATGTCCCAAATGTCACAAACACAGAGATGATGATGTAACCAACCACCGTATGTCTGAAAAAGTCAATCCAGAGCGCTGGGCAATTGTTAGATAATAAGGTTCGTGATAAACCTGATGAAAAGATCTGATTGTTGCTATATGTATTTCAAAGCCTCTAGAGTTTTGTTTTGTTTTTTTTAAACTTTAGAGGACTTTGGACAACTTACTGGTATTTGGACCTGTTACATGCTGGGCTGATTAATTATGCTAATATTGGCATGGTGATTTTGCCCAAGCGGCAAGCTGGAGAGAACAGGACAACTTGAACTCGCTGCCCAGTTGGAATTCTTTGCCAGGAGCATCTCTTTAGATTTCTTTGTTGTGGGCTTTTAAGGGCGTGGGACGTCTCTAATAAGTATTTTGGGAGAGAGGGGCTGTGGGTATGCCAGACAGTGGGCTGTTTCAGAGTGTCATTGTGTTCAACTTAATGACTCCTGTCATAAGCACTGGTAAGCCCAACTTGTGGGGTCCTGAAGAGTTAACTTGCTTTCCTCTGTGTGGGTGCCCCCACGCAGCCTCATGCCCTGGAGAGAAAAAGAGTCGGGTGCAGAGAAGCTGCTGTTTCAGAAGTCCCGGGAGATAAATGAACTCAGCAATCCAACAATTACTCTCTTCCCAAAAGCCTGCCTGATCAATGGTGAATAATTTCGAGCCATGCAGTCATCCATCCTCTGAGCCTTCTTATTTTCTTTTGAGGCATAAGCTCAGATAACTTCAAGTTATCATTGTTTTATGTTCCTCTGCTTTTTTTTTTTTTTTTTTTTTTGTGAATCCATCTGACTC
>NW_027551568.1:12410266-12441322 GCF_008692635.1 Crocuta crocuta | reverse complement strand
ATTTGAGCGTAAGGCATGATCAGTATCCATTTAGGATCTTACTGATATCCACGCACAGGAGCAAATGCCTGACTCTATGCCATTGTTGTCCAGGTTTCTTTGTTTCTGTGAGCCAAAATATTTCCTGAGCAGAGAAGAGAAACAAAGATGATTGACAGTTTGGAGCCGAGTCTCATCAGCTGCTTTGCTGACAGCCTGGTGATGTGCACATGCTGCTGATGTGCGGACAAGTGACAGCTGATTGACAGCCCAGGACGGGGAGACAGGGAAGATGAAGGATGCTTAGAGCGCCCGACGCACACTGTTTATGCAGGGCTCTGAGCGCTGCGCCGCCGCGTTAACCCACGCGCGCACTAGGCAGTCCGTGCCAGGTTGGGAACACACCTGCCGGCCCTGGACTGGAGGCTAAAGCTCTCCCTTGAAGCCTCCTAGGAGGCTGACAGCCTTGTGTTTCTGAGAGAGAAAACAAGACTTGGCTATTACATTTCTATACGTAAAGAATTTCCCCCAAATTACATTTATCCTGGGTACCAAGAAATATGCCAGATGAGGTTTAATCAGCCCTTACTGGAAAAATAAAATTTCCTTCTCTCTTCGCATTTCTGTGTGTTTAGAGGGTCCCTCTGGCCCTAAGATACCTGACCTCCAAGCTATAGTAAGTCCTGAAGTATGTGTTTGCTTATTTATTTGGTGTCTGTCACCATTCCTACTAGAATGTCATCTCTCTGAGAACACAAGCTTCGTATTGTTTATTGAATTCTCAGATTATTAGTGGGACTTGTAGGTAATAGATGCTCAGTAAATGTTTGTTGAATGAATAATTGAGTGAGTAAGGGACATTTGGGGAAAAGTTCATAACACCAAACAGAACGTTGGCCAAATGATTCCTTGACCGAGATTGCTGGACTTTCTAAACTGGGAAGAATATGACCCACACCAGTCTGCTGGTGTTTTCAAATAGGCCGTAAGATACGGTCTCATCTACTTGTAGTGAGGGGGGGAACCAACAAGATAATAATTCAGGAAATCATTATGCTTTCTGAGATCTATTACTCTTTCTCTCAGAAACTCCTCTGTATTGACCATGTTCCTTCAACCACCCTGGTCTTCAGCCCTTTCCTCTCCTGAGTGGAGTGGGACCCCTCTCCCCCCTACCCTGCCTTACCCCCAAGGTAGGATATGACTGAGGCGGGTAGAAACTGCTGATGTTTCTCTGGAAGACTGGGGGTGAGGGTGGTGTCGAGAGGTGCCAGGTACACAAGGTTACTGGACCATGAAATTGAGCTGTGTGTCCCTGCCCCTGCCTTGTGGAAGATTCAGGAAGGTGTTTCCTCAGCAGCTGGAGAAGTGAGCAGTTCCGAGAGGTAGTCTTCTCTGTGGATGGCATGGAGTCTCCAGTGGGGAAGAAAGCAGGGACAAGCAATTCCCTCTTTGTCAGCAGATCGGTAGTTAAAGATCGTGAGAGCTGCAAAGCACCTTTTCCGAAAATGGAAACTTGGTGGAGAAAGCCCCAGCTGGTGAGTCATTGGGGCCTCAGGCCGTTTGACTCCAAAGTCAAAGCCAGGGCACCTTCCCTCTGCCCTTCCCATCTCCACACCATCCCATAGCTAAAGGGAAAGGAATGGATTTGTCAATTCACACATTTCCAGGAACATAAATCACAGATAATTACTGTAGCTTAGCTGACAGGGAAGGCAAGGGAAGCAGAGGACTGGAGTTCTAAAAGCCCTCTGCACACTTACTTCATAATTCTATGTCCTGAGCAGTGTGTTGTCTCCCTTCTCTAAGTGCACAGAAGCGATCATTCTCAGGTTGATCACTCACGGTGAGCCTCCAGCAAGCACTTCTACTCCTCCAGTCCTTTTTGAGCACATCGTGGAGTTATGTCTCACACGATTCTCTCCCTCTGTGACCATCACAAGCCCCCTTTGGGTAATGGTACTAGTAAGCCCCTCCTGAGACCCAGGCTGTGCCCAGTTCCACGCTGGCCATGTTCTTCACCTGAGGAAATATGCATTTCCACTGCATTCGGGATATCTCTCTTTGCTGGGAGAGGTGCAAAGACAAAAGTTCTCCTGACTCTCATGACATTGGAGAGCCCGAGAGTTTGCACCATGTAGCAGGAACGGCAGGAGGATCCCATGCAAGCATTTTGGATATCAGTTTGTACTTTGATTGGTGGACAGAACCTCCATTTCCTCAGCTGCAAAATGTAATACTACCATCACTGGCTTGGAGTGAAAATTAAGTGAGATAATGCAGTCCAAGAGCCTCGGATCATTTGAAACACTATTCTTTGTTTTTAAGTTTATTTATTTATTTTGAGAGAGAGAGTGCAAGTGGGAGCGGCAGAGAGAGAAAGAGAGAGAGAGAGAGAGAATCAGAAGCAGGGTCCACACTGTCAGTGCAGAGCCCGATGTGGGGCTTGAACTCATGAGCCATGAGATGATGACCTGAGCTGAAATCGAGAGTCAGATGCTAAACTGGCTGAGCCACCCCAGCGCCCCCAGCACTATTATTATTGATAACAATGCACGGCCCCAGCATTACCATAGCTTCTGTGTCTTGAAGAAGCTTACCATTCGCATGGTGTTTTTCAAGTGGGACTCACAGGTCAGCTGGAAGACACATGACCTCTCTGATGGGCAGTTTCTACTGAAATGCAACATTGAAGAGACTACATCCTCTCCAGCTTTCAACTACAGAAACTCACTGTTATGTCTGGTATGTAGATTATGTTCAGGAGGAGGGAAATAGGGGAAGGGTGATTGAGAATGTGTGGGGCTTTGTACTTCCGGGGGCTGAAGACTCCAAACACTAAACCAGGTCTAGGTTGGCATTGCCTTGAACATTAGGGTAAAAAGTGATGTAATTACTAAGTTGCCATCGTGTTTCAGGGCACTTCCCATTGGCCTTCTTTTCAAGGAAAGGGGCTCAGGCAGGGACTTTGGGTCTGATACCTGAGCTCAAACGTGGCTTTGCCTTTTACTACTTGTGTGGTTTGGTGTACATCACCTTCTAAGCATCAGTGGCCTCATGTGACAAGTGAAGGCTTGATGTAGTGATGTATATAAAGTTCTCAGCACTTTCCACCTCCTTGAAAATGGTCCTTAAATAGCCATCTTTTGATTGAATTCTAATGTGTGCATTGCTGACTCTAGATTGAGATCCAAGACAGTTCAGATAAAATTGTGGTTACTCCTTTAATTACGGTTTGTAATTTGGGGTTGGTGGGCCCAGTAATTTTCTATCACATATTTGCAATTTCAGCTTGACTTCCATATTCTGTCTGGACTGAGGATGTCTGGCATGACTATTTACATAGTCACATTAGCCAAAGACCATTGTTTTTCTCTCTGTGGCTGCTGGGGGTACATTTCACTCAACGACAAAGAAAGAAATTGTTTCAAGACTTATCATCCTCCATATCATTCTTTTCTTGTTTTCCTCAGCCACCCAGTCCCACTGATACTGTGAAGACTCGCCAATTGGCCCCTCTGTGGAGCCCCTTCTACACTTGCTGTTTCTCCTTAACATTTTCTTTCCCACATCTCCCCTCAACTCTTTTTTTTTTCTCTTGAAACTCTGGTAGCCTTGCGATATTGACTAAGTTCTTCAATGCTGTCTTGTAATATGTGTTTTTATGTGTTGTGTATTCGGATGTGTCCCCCTAAGGTAGAGAAATTCTATGAGGCTCAAGTAGCTTCACTATCTCTGGTTACTATTTTTCTCCTGCTTTTTATTGGTTCACTTCGTCCAGCTGTGTTTTTATTGTGCTTGCTATATAGGAATTCTGAAAGCATTTCCCCTCTCTCCTCAACTTTCTCTTTCCCTAATATCATATTGCATGATTAAAAATGTATTTCTGAGAAAATCACTTCTTGAATATATGCATAGGCGTTTCGACACAGCATTTAATAACTACTGTGGCACAGATGTGGCCATTTTGAAAAGTTACCTACAAAGAGCATGCACTACAGCACATGGGGAGAAGGGATTTGCAAGGCAAGAATCTGTGCATGTGTATTTTCTATGAATAGCACCTCTGTACAGTTCACCTGAGATCTGAAAGGCACAGGCTTATGTAGCTGGTACTTAAAAACCCTGTGCTTTCTCAAGAGACATCTGCTAGCTGGTCCTTGGGATCTTCCTCAGTAAAGTAATTTGGTTTCTCGGAAAACTCTTCATTAAAAAATGTTCATTTATTTATTTTTGAGAAACAGAGAGGGTACAAGCAGGGGAGGGGCAGAGAGAGAGGGAGAGAGAGAGGGTGAAAGAATCCAAAGCAGGCTTCGTGTTGTCAGTGCAGAGCCCAACGTGGGGCTTGAACTCATGAGCTATGAGCTCATGACTTGATCTCACATCAGACTTTTAACTGATTGAGCCATCCAGGCACCCCTAAAAACTCCTCATTAAAAAAAATTATGGGGGCACCGGGGTGGCTAAGTTAAGTGTCTGACTTTGGCTCAGGTCATGATCTCATGGTCCATAAGTTTGAGGCCCCTGTCAGGCTCTGTGCTGACAGCCCAGAGCCTGGGACCTGCTTTAGATTCTGTTTCCCTCTTTCTCTTCCTCTCTCCTACTCATGCTCAGTCTCTCTCTAGAGAGGGACTCTTAAAAAATAAATAAACATTAAAAAGTCATTTTAAAAATTATGGTGATAGAGATCAAAATCATGGACTTTGGATCCATGCAGATTCATTTTGAGTCTTTGTTTCCCCTACAGCTGTGTGATGTAGGCATGTGACAGGACATTAAGCATGCTGCATAAACTATCTTCACCTCCGTTTTTTCAGAAGCAGCATTAAAATAATAATAATGCCAACATCAGAGAGTACTTGTGAAGATTAGGTAAGATTAAACAACATGTAACGTTAGCTTAGTGCTGCCCAGGGAAAGCATGCAATAAATATTTATTGCATGAATAAATAAAAGGAATTAAAATAGAGGATAGTTCTCATTACTCATTCAGTCATTTGGCATATATAGCAGGGAAAACTTGGGATTTGAGCAGATCAGACCTATCTTCTTTCTACACAGAAACCTTAAGAATTTAAAGACCATTTGGGAGAAAAGTTGACCAGAAGTGATTTAAACAAACAAGTCCCAACTTATTACAAGTATAACTTGTCCAATGAAGGTTAAGATTGCCATCCTCTATTTTGCTCAGGGAGTAAGAAGCTGTTGAACACTTGGGCACCTGTATGGCTCAGTTGGTTGAGTGTCTGAGTCTTGATTTCAGCTCAGGTCATGATCTCATGGTTATGAGATAGAGCCCCGCATTGTGCTCCATGGGGCCCTTCTTGGGATCGATTCCCTCTCTCTCTCTCTCTCTCTCTCCCTGCCCCTTTTCCACTTGCGCTCCCTCTCAAAATACATAAATAAGCTTAAAAAAACCCACAACCCTATATCTTAGAGAAAAGAATGCACCTACTCAGAGTAAGCCATGATGGTTAGTTGCTGGACGACTGTGGCATTTTGTTTAATACTGATGTAGATGTTTTTGTCTCAGAAGACTCTAAAAACGCTTTCCTTTGCATGGAGCTGCACTAAATGGTTTCTGGATAGCTCTAGCCTCTGAAGTTAAGACTTTAGCATGTAGCCCTTTTAAATAGCAGTCTTTATTAAGCTGGCAAAATTTGGAGTAAATCAAGTTAGGATGAAAGCAGACTTTCATTTGAAATTCATTTGCTCCTGCACTCATTCCTTGATTCATTCATTCAGAACTCAACAAGTTTTTGCTATTTGCCAGACATTGTCATAAAGAGACAGACAATTTTTGAAAGGAAGACAGTTCATCACAAATTTTTCCATTTACTTTTGATTTCATTCTATTTAAAACTCTGACCTTAAGTTAACATAATCAACTAAGTAGCTCAAAAAGAAAATATTCTTGTGACAGTCATACGAAATCTAGGACTAGCTATAAAAAAGGCTTAAGAGAAAGCTCACAACTGATAGATGAACAGACAGACTTCTGAAAGGGAGAAAAAGAGACGGAATATCTTACCATTTGTGGTTTCAAATTGATGATATCAACAGTGGCAAATTGACAGTAACAATAGATTGAGCAGACATTACAATCTCTCATCACTAATAAATAAGTACCACACTAATGGTCACATGAGCTAATGGACAGAAAAGTGTTTTGAATAAATTTAAAGTGCTACACAAGTTAAAGGTATAATTAGCATTGCATTTATAATTGATCTTTAGGACTTGGTGACTTTTAATTTTCCCTTTCGATGTCAAACTGTTAAGAAATCTGGGATGACTGTTGGGTCTTCCCTCATAGGGTTAAAATTCACTGTCAAATACATAGACTTGAGCATGTCAGGCTTCTGACTGCCTTTGAGAACTTAGTTGGGAGGTCTGAATGAGTTACTAACTAGGAAATGGACATTATATGTTGTTTTTGAGACTCTGTGTGACTAAGATACCTATGGGATCCTGGCACACACATTTCCTGATTCTTGGTTTCATGGAATATTTTCCTATTCCTATTCCTATGTCCTTCCTGTGGTTCTCAAACCAAGAGTTTTTTGGTTTCTCAAATTCCTGTGGCAATTTTTTTCGTTATCACAATGGCAGGAGGTGCTAGAGGTATTTATTGTCTGGGAGCTAAAGAAAATAAATGTTTCACACAACAAAAAATTATTGAGAAACATCTCACTGAATCCTCTTTACCTCCAATTTACTCATCATCTTAAAGATAGCATTGCTAGATAAAATGTATGGATACAAATGCAATGTTTGGGACATATTTATGCTACAAAATTATTTGTTGTTTATCTAAAATTCAAAATTAACTAGGTATCCTGTGTGTTTTCGTTCTTAAATCTGAGAGCCATACTTGATCCTTCAAGTATCCCAGTTTATTCTCAGATATGAAATCTTGATAATTCCAAAACAGCTCCAATGCAATGTGAGCATGTCCCATCATATGAAAAGAAGTCTAAGAGATTTACCCTTTCCTGTTATTCACAGTGGTCTTGCCTCTGTTTGTTTTCAGCAAATGTACTCACCAGCCCCACCTAAACAATGAAACACCTCAATAGAGGGTGGGAGTGCAGGTCGAAGCCTGCCTAAATTTAAGTCCAAAGTCCACATTGCAGGCATTCTGCAGTTGACTTTGCCAGCATTTGTGCAGATGTTGAGCATATATACGTGAGTGTGATATTGCCTGTCTTAAAGGAGCTTACCATTTAACGAGGAAGTCAGATACATAAACAATTAAGTCTAATGCAATAACATCAACACTCCTCGTAGCGGGGAGCAAAGCACCAAGGGGCATTAAGAAGGGAGTAATCAAATATGCTTTTAATGAAAAAAGACTTAGGCTGGCAAAGTCTTTTTTCTCAACTTCTAAAACCCTTTGTTTCCTACAGCCATGACAGAAAGTGTCAGGCCACAATACCTTGCAAATATAAGTCTTTCGAAGTGGATTGAGTGAATGATGCAGCTCTGGTCAATAGTACATATATCACTCAAGGGGTCTGATTATTTAGACCACAGATACATTATTGCATATATGATTTTCTCCCAGTTTAGTAAGTTTCTACCATAACAATCTCAAGTTGTAGCAACTCATTTTGTGTCATGGAGTAACAAAAATGTCAAAGAACAATTTGGAAGTTTGGCCACAAGCAGAACAAGGACTTGAGACTCACATCTACCCAACCTACAACACCAGAATAGATTGTATTTTCCGTTAGTGCTTTGGGCTATGGGTTGGTAATTTCACTACTTTTAGTCAGTCTGCTAATCTATTAAATCCAGTTGTGCCACCAAATTTCATAGAATAAGTAATCCTCAGCAGTGGTTAACTGGGTACGTGAATCTTATTGAATGAATCTTAATGGATGAAATTTCAGTTGAAACACCTATTTATCTATTGAACATTTCTCAAGGACTTTCCATGTGTCATCTTTCTGTGCTCTGGCAATAAGGAGATGAATGAGCAACATCTCTTGCCTTGGAGGAGCTAAAAGTCTAGTGAACTATTGTTTCTAAGACTTGATCATTAGCAGGTTTTAGCCAGATCTTTTTATTTTTATTTATTTATTTTTTAATATTTTTTATTTATTTCTAGAGGAGAGAGAGAGAGAGAGAGAGAGAGACAGCGTGAACAGGGGAGCGTCAGAGAGAGAGAGGGAGATACAGACTCTGAAATAGGCTCCAGGCTCTGAGCTGGCAGTCAGCACAGAGCCCGACGCGGGGCTCGAACCCACGAACTGCGAGATCATGACCTAAGCGAAAGTCGGACGCTTAACCGACTAAGCCACCCAGGCGCCCCTAGCCAGATCTTTTTAAATACATGCCTTCGCTTTTGATTGTGAACCTGTTCTTAATAATGGCCACTGCTCTATTTTTAGACTCTGTATCCAAATGCAATATTGTTATAGTTTTTTTTAATGTTTATTTCTGAGAGAGAGAGACAGCGTGAGCAGGGGAGGGTCAGAGAGAGAGGGAGACACAGAATCTGAAGCAGGCTCCAGGCTCTGAGCTGGCAGTCAGCACAGAGCCCCATGCGGGGCTCGAACCCACGAACCGCGAGATCATGACCTGAGCCGAAGTCGGACGCTTAACCGACTGAGCCACCCAGGCGCCCCAATTGTTATCATTTTTAACATAAAGAATTTTGAAAAACCAGAGTTAAGCTGAGATGTATGCAGTATTTCTTTTGTATAATTCTGGTTTATGATGTTCTTGTTTAGTGGGATGAGCTTATTTGAAGCATCTTTCCCACAAGTCAGTACATAGCTTAATTGTCACTTTTGTGCTGTGTTTTCAGGTTGTGAATGCATCTTATTTATGCAAATGAAGTAAAATAGAACATTTGTTGCAGTCAGGATAAGTTAGCATTCTTCTACAACTGTATTAAGCAATGTTCCGGTGGATTTTATTAAGAATGTAGAGGGTCCATGACTTTTAAATCACCGATCATGATGTGTTTCATTATTTATTGTTTAATCAAGGTAGTAATGTTGGAATATCTGAACTCAGGAGCTTATAGAACTTGGTGCCTTCATGTAGTTTGCTTTTATTATTCATTCCAAGAGAATCAGCTTCACACAGCTATCATGGTGTACTTGTTTATTTTTATGAAGTTGATCCTTTCCCAATTGGTGTTGTCTTTAACCTATTCTCTGATTCTAACTTCCCTGGTGCAACATGTATCTTTGGCTTTTCAATAAGTCAGGAGGACTTCAAACTGACAACAGATGAGGCTCATAATCATTTTGAAGATCTGTGGAAGGAAGAAGTAAGGTCACTTGGGAGCATGATAATAAGGCGACTCCTTTTCTATGAGACAAGTTCTCCATCTTATTTAGAATAAACAGAGCATTACATTATTTTTGCAAACTTTTCTGAAAGTAGATGTATCTTACTTCATCCTGCCTTTGAATAATCTTACTTACAATTTGACTGTTTGTCTTTGTTTTACTTTGAAGAATACATGAATTGCTATGCCAGGATGAGTGAGTTACATTGAGAGTAACGAAGAAACAAAGCATTCTTCCAGAATCCTATTAGGAGGCAAGCCTAGTGAGTAATGTTTGGGAGGGTACTGCCTCACAGATGCGCGTGGCATCTCTGTGCTACTCTCCTATTTCACTTCAGATAGTTCTCTGTGAAAGAAGGACTATTTGTGTGTGTGTTTCGAAATTAAGGCAAGCTTTGAAAATAGGTCAAAAATTGAAGTTAGCTACCTGAGAGATGTAAAATCCATGTAAAATTTCCTCTGGAAATGTTTGTCATGCTATACATGTGAAGTAGTACTTGCATTTGATGAAATCAGCTATGTTTATTGACTTTTCGGGTGAGGTATTTAAGGAAGTCCAACTTTTGTGCTTTAAAAAAATAGTAACTTTCCTAAGGTTGCCTGCATAAAATAACTTAATGTTCCTATGATTATTTGCTTCTCTTCAATATAACCATAAGAGAAATGATAAATGGTATTTGACTGATAATGTAAATAAACTGCTAGACACTGTACTCAAATGTATTTTCCTATAAAATGCGTTAGTACTTTGAGATCTTTTTTTTTTTTAAAGACGAGCCCCAAAATCAGTAATTATGAGAGTTATTATTCAGGTTCACGGCAGTGAGGCCGCTATTTTTCACTTGATAATTGCCTTGTTAAACTAATGTCAGACCAGCGCCATGCCTTATTGAAGAAAATGGTCCACCAGCCCTGTGACGGCAGGCCCAGCTGTGGAGACATTAAAAGATTTATTAAATCCAGCCTTATCTTCAGCATTGCCATATTGACATTGGTTATGGAAGTTCTAAAACGTTGTATCTTTCTTTTGAGATGTTTGTAGTATCTTTCTGAGGTCCCTTTGTATCTATTCACAGTTGGTATTTCCACTGTGTTCTTCCCATTCTTAGCTCTGGGCTTTGCTGCCAACCAGGGCACTATCTCATTGGCACCATCTGCATTCAGCGCCTTCGGGAAGAGAAGGAAGGATGACCTATCCACAGGAGAAATAGGGACTGCATATGATACCTTTCCTCTTCTTACTTTCCCTGGTTTTGAATTGTAATTTTATTTATTACTTCTTTCTTTTTAGAAAGAAATTAAACAAAAAACCACAAGACCCTCTAATATTAGCAATGATTTTGTCAAAGAAGAGAAACAGCTTCCAAGTTTTAGTCCAAACTAAGTAACCTTGCAATGGTATTATAATTTGAAAGAAAAATGAGCAGATACTTAGTGGACTCTTAAGTCGGCATTTGTCAAATGTGTCCAGTGGTAATCCCCTGGATTGGTGAATGAGTTAAAATGACAAGCATTCTGATAATGCTTTGCAGTGTATAAAATTCCTTCATAAATCAGGACCATCTGTAAGCTCATGGAGGCTACTCCTCTGTGCCTGCTGCTATAGGGGATAGAGGGGAGGTCCATGGTAACTGGCTAAGCAGGACTACATGGCAGCGTCTCCTTCCATCCTTACCACGTGCCCAGAATCAGGTGTTGTATTATCTTTTTGGACTGCAGAGATGATGAAACTGAGGCCCCTTGAGTCTCAGACCTCGAATCTCCTGCCATAGACGCCCAAGCTGTGGACCTTATCATCCTGCTTCTTAGCACCTTTTTTAAACAGTAGAGAGTCTTTAAATGTTATCTGTTGGATGAAAAAAAAAAATCTAATTCTGGAGACTTCTCTTCTTCTTTCCTCATCTGCTCCTCCCAGAAACAGCACAGGTTAAGAATAATTAGTTCTTAATGGCAAACGCATACCGCTAGCATATTTTTCTCATCATAGTTAAGTGTGGATTGCTTAAATCCCTCCAACATTGCTGCTACGAAGCTGACATTTATAAATTTTCTTTTTCAATGCAGTATGGGATCCTCCATATGTCTTCCATAATAACTATCTATGTTTTCAGGGAATCTAAAGATTTATTTCCTTCCAACTCCTTGTTGCTGGCATTTTCTCCAAGCCTTCAAAACTGCCAAGAGATGAACTTCAATTTAGGGGAACTGTTACATTTGTCATTGTGAATTTGCTAAACTTTGGATAAATTTGAAGATTTATGCTTATTCCCAAATGGGCCCTGAGAATATCTTTGAAGCTCAGAAGTTCACGCCTGACTTCCTTTTCCACTGTTCTAAGTAAACGAGTTCTTAAATCTGTGCCGTTTCCCTGCCTGGGCTCTGGGTCTCTGTCATTGTCTCAGCCTGGCCATGTTTGGAGTGCCAGGAACTTGCATGTGACTCCCTTCTGAGGTGTGGGGGAGGAGGGTCCTCTCCTTGCCTTAAGCTGTGCAAACTGCACACTCAGGCTGTATTTCCAGAATGATCTAATTAGAGAGGACTTTATAGTAACCCCTCACTTCAAAGGCAAATAGACCAGACTACACAAGTTTTAAGTATTGACTTTGTCCTGCAATAACCACGTGACCTTGATTGTTATACCTAATGTCTCTGAGCTTCACTATGAGCCTATTTTCGTCTGTAAAATGAACATAATGCTTATCTGGCAGTGATACAATGGTATTTGCAAATAATATGTATCCAGTCTCCAATACATGGAAGCTTATCAGCACAAAGTAGCTATTATAACGATTGTTCATAGATACCATACCAAGAAGTTGACTTGGCTTTGAGTTGTTCAGGGGAACCAGCTGGTTAGTGATAGAGCCAGGATTCAAATTCATGTTTCTCAATTCTTTATAAAACACAAGACTCTACCTAGTGACTAGTTAAAACTTCTACACTTCTTTCCTTTCTTTTAGTGGATATAGTCTTGAAGTAACATGGTTTTTAAGGATAGTATATTACCTAATTTTCTTCTTTGAGTTATCTTTGAAATCTCTCAGAGCCAAGTGTAATAGGAAGGTTCAATAAATTCACTGAATTCAATGATGTGCAAAAAATTGTGGACATCCTATCTGATAGGTGTTTTAGTTTTCTATTGCAGTATATCAAATTATCACAAATGTAACAGCTGAAAACAACACACATTTATTATTTCACATTTTCTGTGGGTCAGAGTCCAGACACTGGTTAGCTGGATCCTCTGCCCAGGGTCCCACAGGGTTGAAACCAAGGTTACAGCTGCGACAATGATCCCACATAAGGCTCAGGGTTGCCGGCAAAATTCAGTTTCTTGTAGTTGTAGGACAGGAATCCTACCTTCTTGCTTGCTGTTAACTAGAGAATGCTTTCAGTTCCTAGGCGCCTCCCACTCTTTCCTGGCATGTGGCCTCCTGCACAACATAGCAGCTTGTTCTTTCAGGCAAACAATTATCTCTCCCTCCAACTCTCTCTGCTAACCCCCCTACTCACCTGATTAGGTCAGGCCCACCATGATGGTGATCTCCCCTTTGATGAACACAAACTCCTTTGTTTAGGGACTTTATTTACATCTGCACAGTCCCTCTGCATTTAATGTAACATTTCATGGAGTGGTATACCATTATAGTCACGGGTCTTACACTTAAGGGGAGGCGATTATGCAGGGTACGTACACCAGGGGGTGGGAATCTTGGGGACCATCCTACCATTCTGCCCACCAGGCATATGAGACAAGTACATAGCAATGATGCAATGCTTCCTCACAAGGGTCATCAAACAGGTGTCAAGTGCCCAGTCAAGTCCACAAAGAGAGGTTATTTCTTGTTGGCAGGGGGAGGGGCTGCTAGGCTTAGCAGAGACAGTGGGTAGAATTTGGGCAGAGGTAAAGGTGAGCAGGGTCAATGAGGCAGGAATAGAGTGAAAGAAGCACATTCCAAGGGAGGCAGAGAAGATAGTTTGGGGAAATGATTAATGGTTTGGTTTGGCTTGAAGGAACTTCTCCATGGTTTTCAAGAGGCTGTTGGGTTTTTGGGGCGCCTGGGTGGCTCAGTCGGTTAAGCATCCGACTTCGGCTCAGGTCACGATCTCACAGTTCGTGGGTTCAAGCCCCACGTCGGGCTCTGTGCTGACAGCTAGCTCAGAGCCTGGAGCCTGCTTTGGATTCTGTGTCTCCCACTCTCTCTGAACCTCCCCTCTTCTCTCTCTCACTCTCTCTCTCTCTCTCTCTCAGAAATAAATAAAACATTTTAAAAAATTAAAAAAAAGAGGCTGTTGGATTTTGAGTACATGAAACCTACAGAAAATGGGATGAAGGCTGTCAGATTCTGTGAGTGTCCTTTACTTTTTACTGTACTGACTAGTCTATAAGGGAGGTTGGAACTGACCATGTGTCCTTTGTTCATGGGATTCCCAATCCTCTCTCTGTGGTCACTGTACTTCAGGGCCCAGGGAACAGTTTTTTCTTCTCTGCCCTTTCTGACAGAGAATTCTAATTTCTGAGGCATCTACGGTTCATAAAATGCCATTTTCTTAAGGCCTCTCCCCATATCTAGAAGCAGGATGGACAAGTCTACAAACATAAGTTCAAGTTTGTAAAACTTCATGTTAAACCAGCTGGAGCCTGTTATAGGTTAAAGAATCTCAAACCATGTTGTATAAGAAATGGTGCACTTATTCACCCGTGTGTCCATTCAACAAATATGTGCTGTTTTCCTCTGGGTCCTTCCATCTGCTTTTCCTCTGAAGTTACAGTAAGTGAGATAGCCATGGTCCCTGCTCTCATGAGGTTTATAATCTAGACTCTGGTATCTAGATAATTCTAGATGATTCAGATACTTGAGGGACAGGGAGCCAATAAAATGGAGATACATTCATTCATCATTGATTTCAGTTGTGATAAGTGCTGTGAGCAAAATGTATGGGATGCCATGAGAGCAAATCGGAGGCTTAAACCAGTCTCCACAGAAGTGGTGGTAGAAGGCAGGTCAAGCTGAACCTCCCAAAGGAAGTTACAAAAGCTGAACAAAACCTGGGAAAATAAATGTACCAGGGAGAAGAGACAAATTAAAGTGACCACAAGGGTTGCCATACATTCATCAGACAGATAAGATGAAGAAGTTTAAAACTGGGGATAGAAGGAACCGTCCTATGGATGCTTTCCATGTCTTCCCTGCCTACTGTCCCAGTTCTCATCGTTCATGGCCCACCTCGCTCTGGGTTCTCTCAGGAGCACTAATTGCTCCCCTCACTCTGTGCTTGTGACATGTGGCGCACGCACCTGTCACGGCCTAGTTCTCGTAGTTCATGGTTTTCTGTTTACGCGAGGCTCAGATGGGACCCTACTGGAGATGTCTTCAGACAGTGATTATAGTCTTTTCATCTTTCCTCTCCAATACCTGATACTTCACCTGACACCACTGTGGGCACTGAATAGTATTTGCTGAACGAATAAACCAAAACTAGTTGGGAGAGGTGGATGTAACATGCTGATAGGCTGTCATGCTTTAAAAGGAAGATCTTTCAAAAAACCAGTGGTCCAACATGAAATGGTCTGCCTCAGAACGAGAGGCAGAGCTCAGCATCCCTGGAGGCAGCACAAATCCCATGATTCTGTGTATCTGAATCAGAACTACCAGAGAATTTGTAAAACTCAATGATAACTACTAACAATTATCAAGTTATGTGTTTGATCCTGATTACTTGAGAAAGTTCATGTATTTTTTTTAAAGGGCTCAGTTTAGGCCCACAAGTAGCATTTTTGATTGGGAGAGTCTTTCCTGGTCATATATTTCTGAGTTGAGCTATGCATTTTGGTCTCATTTCTAAATGTTACATTTATGATATGGGAGATATATTTTTTTATGTATACCTAAGATTTCCTGGGATTACATTAAGGAAATAGTCCAAGTAGTCATTAGATCTGAAAAGTCTGTCAGATTACAAATGAATCTACCTGTAAGGCTGAGTAAGAAATCAAGACAGACAGAATAATTATGTCAGTTAGTATAGAAGAAAAATATGTATTCATACACATTGATAAAAAAGTCATCTGGAAACAGCTCTCTAATGGCAAGGAGAAGCCCAAGGAATGGGTATGCTCCAGAAGTCCATGAATTATATTAAATAGATATCACATTAGCATGAGACAAAAATCAGACCGATACGTGAAGTTCATGAGTCAGTACCTGCCATGCTGATTTCAGTAGCAGGAAGGACAAAGGAGATGGAGGCACAATCAAAAGAACAGCCCACACTATTGGATGCCTGGTGAGATTGATCCATGGGCAAAGAACAAAAGATCTGCAATGTAGGCAAGCAATTGTTCCTAGAGAATGAATCCTGATAGACACCTATAGACCTCCAAGACTCACAAGAGACCTGTTTAGGGCAAGCTAAGCTGGAAACATAAAAATTCGACAAGATGAAAAAAGAATTTAAACAGTTAGGCATCTGCAGCAAAGAAATGATGGAAATTGTCTCTTAGAGAATCCAAAACAAAGCTGATTTCTTTTAAATGGAGATGTCATAGTTGAGTGCTAATACAACAAAACTGAGAAATAGTCATCGAGATCTTGCAATAAAATCTGTGGTATCTCTTCTGTCTCCAATTCTAAGTTTTAAATTTTTTATTGCCATTAATCATATGATTTGAACCATGTTATGGTGTGTTTCCTTTAGTTCACATTTGAGGAACCTCCCTCGTATAATCCAACAAGTGAACACATGCTTTTACTATGCATTTTTACTATAGTTTTTAGAGGCATAAAAATTTGAATTCTAATATAAAATACAGTATACTTCATTAGAAAAATAAGTTGCTTTAGAGTATTTTAAAACCATAACAATTGACTCAGGTTTTTTCTTTTCTGCATTGTACTTTCTATCCACTCCTCCAAAACATTACATGCAAAAGAAAATTTAAAATATTTAGATCAGCAAAAGCAGTTTCAGAAACTGATGGAGGGGGATCAAGATTCAAGATTCTGAAGGAAAATGATTTTGAGGGTTCCCTAGATTGGTTTAATTAAAGAAAAGCCCAGTTGAAGTTTCCACTTGGAAGAATTGGAAGGCTGTCTCTCTCTTTCAATCTTTCTCTCTTCCTCCAATTGTTTAAATTAACTTTTCATTTCTTCTCCTATCACAAAGCCTTTTGGACAGATAATTAAAAAGAGATTTTCCAATTTGGAAGAATTAGGTTCTGAATTTTTAGCTGCCCCCTTCATCAAAGGACCCCAAATTTCTAGAAATATCAGCCAGCGTGAATTGAGAAGATTTGCATAAACTACGGGTAAACAATCCACGATGAGAATTTATTCAATATGGGACTGCAAATGTTATTTCATCTATTTGCATATTCATTCATTCTACACTTAACACTCCTAACATTTGTTCAATAATTTGCCAAATGTTCTCTGTCTCCTTGTACTTAATACATACGAACCAGATTTTCACGTCCCTCTGAGGACACCTCTGGTAGCCTTAAAAGCCTTTATAGACTGAAAGCAAAAGCATTTCTTTCCATTTGACATAAATAAATCTGGATTTTTTGCATGTGTATCAAAATACAAATTAATGTTATGTAGCGTAGGAGTAAACATCAAAAGTCATCAAGGCTGGTGATAGCCTCGAGTTTTGGGCAATGGATCACATGAAGGCTGTGGAAAAATAATTTCCAGTGTTCAAAGCTCTTTGTGTGTTTTATCCTTAAGCACTCCTCTCTCTTATTCATTTTTAGAAATACAACCATATTGTCATCATTTTGGTCTCACAATGACAAAAGTTTTGGTGGTGGGGAGGTGAGTGAGGAACAGTGATATAAGAATGACACAGTTAATGGAATTCCTAAACGTTGTTTTCCCAATATTCCGCCTGAGCAACTTGCCCCATTTACAGATCCCCCCCAAACAACTGATGACACCAGACATCGATACCACCAGTCAGATATTCTAAATGGAGCCCCTAAGTCCTGTACTTTTGACTCTGTATCCATCAGCTTAACTACTACACTTAACTATTAAACTAAATTGAAAGTAATTTGGGATTAAAACAAACCCATTTAAATGACTCTAGGAAGTAGTGGTCTTCAACTGTTATCGAATGGCCATATGAGGCAAATCCTTATTCTAAACTTCCTTCCTTGAGAAGTAATACATTTGTTAAAAACGTCAGCAATATACGGTCTTTGAAGACAATTTTGAAAAGAGAGAAAAAATGTCTTCTTTGGAAAAGTGTCTATTCATGTATTCTTTCTGTTTCAACAACATGGATGGAACTGTAGAGTGTTATGCTAAGTGAAATAAGTCAGTCAGAGACAGATATCATATGTTTTCACTCATATGTGGAATTTGAGAAACTTAACAGAAGACCATAGGGGAAGGGTTGGAAAATAAGTTACAAATAGAGAGGGATGCAAACCATAATAGGCTATTCAATGCAGAGAACAAACTGAGGGTTGATGGGGGTGGGGGGTTGGGGAGGCGAGGAAAATGGGTAATGGGCATTGAGGAAGACACTTGTTGGGATGAGCACTGGGTGTTGTATATAAGCAGTAAATCACAGGAATCGACTCCCGAAGCCAAGACTACACTGTATGTTAGCTAACTTGACAATAAATTATTAAACGAGAGAGAGAGAGAAGAGGAAAAAAATAAAATAGAATTATCCATAGCTCAGAGACAAATCACTTAATATTTGGCTTATATACTTCTGATCTTTGTTTTCCATGGTCAAATGTGTTTTTTTGTTTTGTTCTGTTGTGTTTTTTGTTTTTTACAGAACTGAGATCATATTGTATGCATTCTGTAAGTTGCTCTTATCCTTGCTTAATATATAATCGTCTTTTCTCATAAAGGTTTCTTTTACAATATCGCTTTAAGTACCTGTGTAATATTCTACTTCATGAACGAACTTCATATAGTTAGCTGACTTTCTGTTTTGAACTTTTACTTTTTTTTTGTACTGTTGTTCATTGTGTCTGAATGAACATCCCCTTACTAAAGCTTTGTGAACAAAGGGACTCTTTTCCTTAGAATAAATTTATAAAACAAAAATTGCTGAATAAAAGTAGTGTCTATTTTAAAACTATTTTTATATTTAAAGAATTTTAATAGATATGGCAAATTTTGTTCTTTAAAGTTTATTTCAATTTGAACTCCTGTCAAAAATACAGAAAGAAGTCTATTTTCCTGTCTACCTAGCAGCACTGGTTATTATTACAAAAATATAGTTTGAATTTATATTCTCACTCACTGTAATTATGTATATAAAAATATCCATATTGCTAATTTGTATATTTAAAACTAAGTATAAATTGGTTAACATAATTTCTTATGGGGGATTAAATAAAAATTAAGAACTTGCTCTCTCTTTCCCTCTCTCTGTACCTTCCCCACGTGTACTCTCTTTCTCTCAAAATAAATAAATAAACTTTAAAAGAAAGGGGTGCCTGGGTGACTAAGTCACTTAAGGGTCTGACTCTTGACTTCAGCTCAGGTTATCATCTCATGGTTCGTGTGTTTGAGCCCTACGCTGGGCTCTATGCTGATAGTGTGGAGCCTGCTTGCGATTCTCTCTCTCCCTCTCTCTCTCCACCCTTCCCCCAGCTCTCTCTCTCAAAATAAATAAATAAACTTAAAAAAAATTAAGACCTCAGAGAAACACTGGAAAGTTTTCTGTGTTTTTCTAATTTAAATATTTGATAGTGAATCTTTTTGTATAGAGGTCTCTATTGATATGAATTCCTACTACATTTTATATAAAAGCAAAAGGAGGTAAATTGTAGAATTTTGTTTAATAAACTGAAGAATAAACTGTCAACACTTCAGAATCTGAAGGTGTGCAGATGACATAGATTAAATTTTCAAACCTGCACAATTTGATATTGTGTGTTCAAGAAGATTCTGCGACTTGCCCAGACTACCCTCTACTTAAGTCAATCTATTTATCTATTGTTTTCTACTACCGGTATTAACATCCCCTCGAGCCCAGTGCTATAATTATGCCATTCAAATAGCTGCAGAAATGTTAGATTAGGTATTAGATAAAAGATCCAAGTCAAAGTTGAGGATGGAATGAGCCTTTAAAAAATGTGGACAAATCGATAACGTAAAGATTGGACTCTTGTTTTTGAGGGGGCAAACTCAGGAAGACTGTGTGGGTAGGTTTAATTTTTCTATTTGGAAAGGTTTTTCTTTATTGCCTTTTTTCTTTTTCCTTCCTTCCTTCTTCTTCCTTCCTTCCTTTGTTCGCTCGTTCCTTCCTTCGTTCCTTCCTTCCTTCCTTTCATTTGTAGTTGTCTGCCAGACGTTCGTAGTTGTCTGCCAGGGCTAGAAGGTTAGAGAAGAATGTGTGCTGGTGAGGGGCTCAGTTGGTTAAGCGTCCAACTTCGGCTCAGGTCATGATCTTGCCAACACGATTTTGGTTTCGAGCCCCCCGTTGGGCTCTGTGCTGACAGTTGGGAGTCTGGAGCCTGCTTCGGATTCTATGTCTTCCTCTCTCTCTGCCCCTCCTTTGCTTGTGTTCTGTCTCTGTTCTCTCTCTCCCTCAAAAATAAATAAACATTACCAAAAAAAAAAAATGCATGCCAGTAAATGAGGTAGGTGAGATGGAGTCTGTGCAACATAAGCGATTGAAAGCCACAGGGAGCAGGTGGGTGGAGGGGTCCTTTCTTCCTAGAGCCAAGGTTCAGGGGCTCAGAGAGTGGGAGAGAAGCAGCCCTGGATGGGAAGCAGGAGGCTGGGGGTGGCCTCCATCTGCCATGGCTGGTGTTGTTGGACACACACAGGCTGCCTCTCAGAGACTATGGCACCATGCCCACACCTGCCTACAGGACCAGATCCATGGATGATTTCTCTTTATAGGCCCCCCAAGACCCTTTAAATCTCCCCTCCCCATCTCCCACCATGGCAGTGTCAGGGACCGCGGGCCAGTAGTGCAGGAGAGGAAGGTGAGCTAGAACACAAAAAACAAGGGGCCTTGATATGAACAAGCACTCATAGTTTGATGTCCCATCTAGACACATAATCAGCCCCCAAACTTGAGAACTGTTGACTGTTTGCATTTTTTTGTACCCAAGTAACAGCATTTCGTTTTACAACCCGAGTCCTCAGAAGACAGGAATCAGTTCTGCTTTATCCTTGGTGGGGAATGGTGAGGAAGTCGGGGCTTCTTGGAGGTGGGCAACCGCCAGAGGAGGGGTGCCTGTGATGGCAGAGAGGGAAAGGGGTTGGCCAAGGAGAGGGCCGTGTGCAGATCAACATGTCCGTGTAGGATAAGGTGGAGGCGGGAGGCCAGGTAATGGTGGCCATCGGTGCAACCAGGTGTGTTTGGGAGTTTTGTTTAATAAAGTTTTGTTTCATTCACTACAACAAATTCTGAGCACCAGGCACTACTCTAGGGAGCAGAGTTTCAACTTTTGAAATTTTTAGTGATTAGTAATGTTGGCACATTTCTTGAATTTTCTTTCTTTCTTTCTTTCTTTCTTTCTTTCTTTCTTTCCTTCTTTCTTTCTTTCCTTCTTTCTTTCTTTCTTTCTTTCTTTCTTTCTTTCTTTCTTTCTTTCTTTCTTTCTTTCTTTCTTTCTTTCCTTCCTTCCTTCCTTCCTTCCTTCCTTCCTTCCTTCCTTCCTTCCTTCCTTCTCTCATTCATGCATTTACTTACTAAATCAACAGGATTAAATATGACACTGTTGGGCGAACTGCCTCAGTGTGTGCGCTTTCAAACATCTTGCTGCAGAGGTCATATACAATGGGCTATTTTTTTTTTTTTTTGCCATCATCATTAGTATTACAGCCATTTAAGGAGTACCACTATGATCCACAAACGAGGCCAAAAATATCACATAAAGCATCTTTTCTATATCATCTGTCAGATTCTGAAAAGGTGATTTTATTATTTTCATTGATCAGATGAGAAAGCGAAGGCTAAGTCAACATTTGAACTCAGATTGTTGTTTTTTCTCCAACTCAGTTCAGACCCTTTTCTCTTTTGCTGTGTCAAGATGCATCCCTAAAAAAATACATTGCCTTTTGCAGCTCTCTCTCCCAAGTAGCTTCCCAAACTGACATTTTAATTTTTTTATCTGTTATAGCTAATAACAATATTTTTAAAAATAAGACAATATGTGATGATAACGTGATAAGTAAACATGGTAATTAGGCAACATAGAAATGAAGTTAATTATTGCCTTGACGACTGGGGTACTTTGTGTATGATAGTTAAGACAGAGTAAAGCATCGTATCAGAAGACAGCACTTCTACATTGCCTGCTATGCCACAAGGCGACACTCATCCTGTTAGCGTATAACTGGAAAATGAGCAAACTCTGGATTCACCAGCGCCACACAAGTAATTTTTTACCCAGTGCTGCAGTTTAAATGGGGCTTTCTCTTCCATTATTTCATCATATCCCAAAGCTTCCCTTTGAGGCCGATAGAGTAAACACCAAGTTGTAGATGTTTGGTTTTATAACCCAAAGTCACTTGCCTGGGCTCTGTCAGCAGGCAGATTCCTGATTCCAAGACCAATTCCTAGACCACATTTGTGTACATTGTATTTATCCGGAAATTTCAGAACTTTCCTTTCCTTCCTTCCTTCCTTCCTTCCTTCCTTCCTTTCTTTCTTTCTTTCTTTCTTTCTTTCTTTCTTTCTTTCTTTCTTTCTTTCTTTCTTTCCTTCCTCCCTCCCTCCCTCCCTCCCTATCTCCCTCCCTCCTTTCTTTCTTTCTTTCTTTCTTTCTTTCTTTCTTTCTTTCTTTCTTTCTTTCTTTCTTTCCTTCCTCCCTCCCTATCTCCCTCCCTCCTTTCTTTCTTTCTTTCTTTCTTTCTTTCTTTCTTTCTTTCTTTCTTTCTTTCTTTCTTTCTTTCTTTCTATGCTTGTTTATTCTTGTGAGAGAGACAGAGTCTGAGTGGGGGAGGGACAGAGAGAGAGGGAGACACAGAATCTGAAGCAGAATCCAGGCTCTGAGCTGTCAGCACAGAACCCGAATTGAGGTTCTGACTCATAAACCATGAGATCATGACCCAAACCGAACTCGGATGCTTAACCAACTGAGCCACCCAGGTGCTCCTTTTTGTTTTGTTTTGTTTTTAGGAACTTCCAGAACTTTTCAAGAATCAGATGCCAAGTATTCTTGTACAAAAATTAGGTATTTGTTAAAATTCATTTGAATCATGCTGCTGACAGCATCTTCTGCAGGTTGAAATTTTATGCCCCCCTCAATTCAGTCTATAATTATGAATGACTAGATTAGATCCCTTTTTATTCCTTCCTTTGCATTATTATTAAAGTCGGGGAAATACACTGTATCAAGGTAACAAGTGTTATTTGATTTGGGACCCTGTCTTTCGTTGTGCTGACCTTTCATCTGAACTCTCCATCTGAGAAAGGGCCTGGATTTGGTGCTTGTCCTCATTTACCATTTCAACTTTTTTTTTGTTCTGGTGGTTTTTAAAGATAAGTATCCAGTTTCCGTTGAGGGTAGTTTCCCCAACCCTGATTTGTGTAACCGCAGCCACTAGCGCAGATGATTACAACACCCCCTTGGCCTTTCTCCCCAACTTGACAAAGTCAGCCAGGGAACAAGACAGTAGCCAGGTGGACAGTGCAAACGGATTTGCATTATCTGGTTTTCTAAGTGCAGAGTGTTCATTTTTAGCTCACATTGGCTTTGGTTTGTTGGCAAACCCCTTTTCAGGGAAGAATGCATCCTACTGCACTGCACCCCCCCCTCCCCCGCAACCTTGTTCCTAACAGCTGATTCTTCAGATTTGTGTATTTGTCCAAACAGATGAGAAACCACCTTGGCGTTCTCTATCAAAATACAACTTTCCATATTAGACGATTTCTCACATTTTCAAATTTGACTTTTGTATAGAACTATAGCTGGAGATGGTAATGAGTTTGCCATGGCAATTTCAGGCTTCTGAACTATATAAATCCTGTTCTATCCATGCATAATAATTAAACTTATTAATGAGGGACTGAATTGGGAGAAAAAACAGTATACTGAGCCACTGTGATTTGCTTGATGTAGGTTAATAATCATACATTATCCAGCATTTGCAGCTTCCTTGGGCTCTGAAATACACGCTATGGTGGCAAAGAGCATTGTGATCAAATCCGCACTAATGAAGTAACGTTTGGAGCTCAGCAGGGGATAAAAAGGAAGGTATTGTTATTGTGAGTGCTGTAGTATTGTCCTTTATCATTTTAGGATGTATTGAAATGCATAAGTAATAATTGCATTTCATTTATAAAAGAAAGCTCCAACCAAGTCCCACTTGTCCCCAACCAAGTCAAGCTCTTTGAAAAGGCAGAGCTGGGAGGTGAAAATCATAAAGCTGGGAATTTGAAACAACGGTTCTTTAGGGAGGGAGACTTTTTTTTCTCTGTACAGGAGGTTCAAATCCATAATAAGACAGATTGGAATCTGCACAACTTGAGATTGATAGGCTAAATTGTTTACACAAAATTGCTTTGAAGGAACAGATCTGCTTGTCAAGGCGAGGCTCTGAATTCCTGTTGGTACATTCTCAGAGTCTCACCCACAGCTTGAAAGGCCAACTGGGTACATTTTGAAAAAGGAATGATATTTGCCTCAGAAACTTTGGAGTTTGTATTGGTTTACTTTTCCTGAAGTGACTACTTTACAATGCAAGCAGGCAGACCAGATGGGCAGAAAAAATTCCCAAGGAATGTTCCTAGCTGAAGACCATCTAGGTCAGTCCAAGGCATTTAGAAACTGAAGCGGGCTGAAGAGGGCCCCAAAGACCTTTTAGGAAAGTCTAAATATATTAGTCAGCTCAGGCCACCATAATATAATACTACAGACTGGTGTCTTGAATTACAAATTAATTTTTTCACAGTTCTAGAGACTGGAAAGTTCAAGATCGAGGGTCTGGCCAATTTGGTTCCTTGTGAAAACTTTCCTCCTGGCTTGTAGGTGGCTGCCATCTTGCCCTGGGCTCACATGACCCCTTCTTTATACACACAGTATGAAGGGAGGGGCAAGCACACCGTTTGGTGCCTCTTATAAGGGCATTAATCTCATTATGAAGACTCTCTGTTCATGACCTCTTCTAATCCTAATGACCTCCACAGAACCCCATCCCCAAATATCATCACACTGATGACAATGAAGCCCTGGTTAGGGCAATATGAATTCAGCCCATGGCAATGAATAAACCTATATGCCAGAAATTGGAATAGACCAGTGCCGAGTGCTAAGCTGGCCATGTGTTTTAATCCAATTCCATTCCATTGCCCTCCACTCTAGTTCAACAAATGCCTCCTTGAGTCCCTGCTATGAGCCCAGCATACTGTTTCCTTTGACTTCTTCTTCCTTCTCCTATGCATACTTTTCCCTATTTCTATTTTATTACCTTTGATGGCCAAGAAGAATCCCCTTGTTTTCTCCCCACAACCCCACCCCCCACCATTCCAACTCCTCTGTGGAAACACTGGGAAAACTTTGCCCAACAAATAAATATGAGTTTAAACTAAACTCTGCTTCTTACACCCCGTACAGCCTAAGAGAACTCACCTGATGTCTGAGTGGCAGTGCTCTTGACGGTCAATGGGGTTAATAACGACGATAATACTTAATAGAACAGGGTTGTTGCATGTACTAGAAAAGTGTCAGGACAAGGAGCTTACTACTTGGTATCAGGAATTACAATGATGAATCAGACATGACAGTCTTATCCTGATCATTTCTTGCCCCAGCGTGGGAGGCAGCTACGAGAGGAGAGGAGATGAATCTATTGGATCAGCCCTTGGGCTCTGAAGTCGGGCTATGTGAACTTAAACCCTGATTCTATCCTATGATTTAATATCTGGGCAAATGACTTAGCCTCCCTAAGCCTCTATTTCTCATCTGAAATATTAGAGGATGATACCAGTGACCACCTTTCAGAATTTGGGGCAGGCATCTGTGAGACGATGTATGTGAAGTGCTTGGTTGACAGTACATACTCTGTAAATATTAGCTGATATTATTACTAAAAATCTATAATATGGTAAGTGGTGCAGTATTGAGGCTTTGTCATGCCTAACTCACTGGGCCAGGCAGGGAGGATTCAAACGCTTCCTTTGTGGAATTCCCGGTGTCACAGGTGAGATAGGCATCAGTCAAAGATAAAATATTATGCACTTGTAGCCATGAGAGTGACTGGGAAGCTGAGATTTCTGGTGCTGTGCAGCAGACAAATGGCCACAGGGGTATGGATTGGGGACCTGGAGAGCAGAGCGATGGATGCTGAGCATGTCAGAGTCTCCCACTATGCCAATAATCAGGAAGAAAGCCAGGATAAGAAAGCCACGTTTCTGAAGTTGCTGGCCAGAGTTGAGGTTCATTATAAATAAAAACGTGGGCAGAATGAGACAGGACAGACCTCAGGACCTGGCAGGTGCATGCCAGAGTCGATGTCAGCATAAGAAGAATGCATTTCTCCAGGAAAAATTGGATCTTGAGAGCAAATGGTCCCGGGTACGCCCCGATGTTCAACAGTTACACCACAACTGTTCACTTCCCTCCCGAGGTGTTAAAAATCAATGTTAATGATGAAACACTTTGGGTGGTAGTGATTTTAGAAAATTCCCATTCAAAACAAATGCAAGGGCAAAGTGTGCTCAGTGCCAGAGTTTTGTGCGTTCTCAGAAAGATGCTCCAGTCCCCGGAGAGAAAGGAAAGAATTAGAAATAATAACCACTTTTTAAATACATCAGCTTGCTCATGTGTCGTGTGGTGGTGCATTTTTTTTCTTATCAGCTTTTCAGGCAAGGCTTCATTTGATTTGTGCAGGGAGGTGTATAATAGGGGAGGCCAGTGAGCTGATTTTTATAGAGTCCGTTTGTAGCTTAAACAAAGATGGGGGATTTGGAGGATAAAGGCGGCCTGAAATATAGCAGATTATGCAGCTTTATTTTTCAGAGATTTGCTAATTCCCCACCTCCCCTTCTTGCTCCCTGACTGAGCCAGTGTGCGTTGTGTTTTTTTCTTTCCGTTGCCATCCAGAGAGAAAATGGTGAGTTTTAAACTTGAATTTTGGCCGGAATTTCACGTAACCCAGCTCTGTTACTTTGGCTGATCCTCTGTAAGCACATACATATTATCCTTAAACAGTGTGGTCTTATGATAAATAATGGGGTAAAAAAGGCTGAACTTATAAAGCCTCTTTTAATATGGGAAGCATAATTTGCAGCCTGAGCAGAAAGGGCCAGAGGGCTTGTGTTTTTCACGTGAATGATGAAGTTCGCTTTGAAATTGGAAATAATCGGAAATACAATAAGAAAAGGGAAGCTCTTGAATTTTTAGTGAGGCAAAGACTTCTGCCTCTTCTGTGTGATTCAGGGGCTTGTCATCCATATTTCCAGGATCTGGCTGAGAATGACATGGACCATCTTTCACACATTAGCAGACCATAGATCCAGACCCAAGTCCTTCCAATAAAAAAGGGATCTCATTTGATTTTTAAATGTGGCTTTGATTTCTTGACAGGGTTTAGCATTTTATTTGCATGCAGGCTGCTGGGGTAGACAGCCTTGCCCTGTCTCCTTTTATCCCTGGCCACCTCCCCCCACCTTTATTTGTTAGCGAGACCATTGCTTTCTGAGTGATTTAGCAAATATTTATTGTGTTCTCATCTTGCACAAACTCTTGGCTGCACCTGTTGAGGGATGCAGAGATGCACGTGACGTGGCCCCTGCCCTCAAAAGGAGGCCATTCTGGTGGTAACCCATGGAGACTGAGGTTCTGGATATTTCTGTATGGTGTCTGCTCCAAATGACATCAATATGAAGGAAAGACACATTATGTTAGTTACTGGGCTATGTGATAATGATGCTCTATTGTGACTATGATTGACTATTAATTATATAGACAATTACAGACTATTAATTGTATATTACAGACTATTCATTATATATATATATCATGACCCGAGTCGAAGTCAGACACTGAACCAGCTGAGCCATCCAGAGCCCCAAGCATTTGACTCTTGATTTTAGCTCAGGTCATGATCTCACAGTTCATGGGATTGAGCCCTGCGCTTTCAGTGTGGAGCCTGCTTGGGATTTTCCCCCACCCCCACCCCATCTCTCTCTCTCTCTGATCAATTACTTTCTCTCTCTCAAAATAAATAAATAAACATTTTTTAAAAAGGAAGAAGTCCGGGGAAAGCTGCCTTCTTTAAGCCTCTTGAAGGAGGCTCTACNCCCCAAGTTTTTCCTTGTTTTTCTATTCAGGAAGATTTTATTGACTATTCCTTCTTTCCCCATATGATTCCACACTTCCTTTCTTTTCCTCCCACCCCCATCACATGTCCTTATTCCTTTAATTAACCTCTTCATTCTTAAACGCAGAATTAAGCAACAAACACAACATCCAGGTTGTAGGAAGATGAGAAAGGTCTGTCAGTGGTGGCTGATCCTATGGCCTTTGAATGTTTAGAAAGTAAAACCTCCTGAGCTTTTATTTATTTATCTGTAAAACTTGAGTCAGCTAACAACCAAGGCTCCTTCTCCACATTAATGTTCTATTATATGCCCATCCATTTAACTAAATAGGATCTCCTCCACTTCATTTTATTACTATTATTATTTTGATCTACCTCCACTTTAAAAAGCAAAACAAAGAAATGAAAGGTGAAGCCTCAACTACACTTTGGAAATTAGTGTATTTAGTGTTAGCACAGAAAGTCTGGACTGTTAAAAATTAGCTTGAGGGATATTAGAAAAACAGACATCCTTATTGATAGGGCAAAACAAAGATTTTGTAAGTGGCTATAAGGTATCTCTTCTTTAAAAGCAAAATATTGGCTCTTGTGTTTGAAGAATAATACAGAATAGAGAAGTCAGGTGAGGACAAAGGATTTCCGAGCCACGTCTCAACCCCTTGCCCTTAACCCCATGCCCTCTGGTCCTCCTGGGTTATGGAGACGGCTGTGGAGTGTGCCCCAATACACACTCGGGTTCCTCAGACAGAGACAGCTTCTGGCCAAAATATTGCCCCTGGTACATCAGCTTTAGCTTGGAAATTGCCAACATGCTTTGTTCTTTCTTCTGAATAGAATCTCCTCTGCTCCTCTCCTGGGAGAGGGTAACACGGTCCTTTTTGTTCCATATGGTGCCCGGGCATTTTGCATCCTTTTTGGGTCCACGAGTCAAGTCCATGAGTCAGATGTGCCTGTGGGAGCATCTACCTTACTTTCTGGTTCTGCTTCCCAGTTACTCCAAGAGAAAACTGAGCCCCTTCGCCCATCATTTAAATGCATTTCTGTTGATTTATTAATCGGTGCAGTTATTTATGAAATAACTTGCCATCAAGCCACCTTAATGACGCCATGTTCTGAAAGCAACCTGATCCACATTGGCGCAAACATTAAGAAACAATTATACATTGGGGCGCCTGGGTGGCTTAGTCGGTTGAGCGTCCGACTTTCGCTTAGGTCATGATCTCGCAGTTCGTGGGTTCGAGCCCCGCGTCGGGCTCTGTGCTGACTGCCAGCTCAGAGCCTGAAGCCTGTTTCGGAGCCTGCGACTCCCTCTCTCTCTGGCTCTCCCCTGCTCACGCTGTCTCTCTCTCTCCTAGGAATAAATAAAGCATTAAAAAAATTAAAAAAAAAAAAAGAAACAATTATACATGTACCCCTATAATGTACATATGTAGCTTCCATGCTGCCCCAGGTTTCTTACTGTTAGGGTTCACTTAAAGCTTTTGGAGGAGACTTCATCTTTTCTGGAAAATGTGCAAAGATGAAGTCTAGACTGTTTTGTCACCTGCTGAATTTTTTTTCTCTTTCTTGGATTTAATTCTGATCAATGTTCAAAGTGGCCATTGCACACACGTTACTGGTAATGACTGGTTGTAAACAACCACGGGCTGGTCCTCCTTCCCCTTAAATCCTTAGTCATAGATCATACCCTGATTAGGCTTAGGTGGTTTAAATAGCTTTTCGTTGCCAGCACTTCGCTTAACGTGGACGAACGTTTCCTGGCTGTTGTGCCGCTGACTCTTGCGGACTGCAGATACTCATTTGGCTTTGGACAAACTTGAAGAACTTTATTCTTCTGGCTGCACTTTTTTCTCATCCTTTTTGCTTTCTGTCATTTTGCCTTTGTTAAAACATAAGTGTATTTATTGGGCACCTGTCATATGTGGTGCATTCATAAGTAACATTGAATATTATCTTCACCTTAGCCTTATTATTTTGGAGTTTCCACGGACATTTTTTAGGTGAGGACCCAAGACTCAGAGTGGCTACATTGCTTGTGTGAGGCCACACAGCAGGTGAGGGGTGTAGTGGAATTCAAACGCAGGGGTTTTATTCCTACGCTCAGCGTTTGCCTAATGAAGTTGCACACACTGAATACTGGCAGTACGTGAAGGGTTTTGAAGTGGTGACTGAAGCAATAGATTTAACTTAATAGGCATTGTTTTTCGTGCATATTAGAAAATTACTCGTGTTCTGTTTAAAGATGGAAATGTGAAAATTAAAATGTAAAGACTTTTATAAGGAATATATGTTAATTAACAAAAAATGTTAAGTAAACAATCATTCACTAGTCATGTTGTATATAAATTCGGATATATGTACACACATAAATAAGTAATTTAGATATGCATATCTGTCATAAAATAATTTTATATATGTGTGTACATATATGTATTCATACATACAGCTAGATATTTTACATACTAATTATACATATATAAACCAACTCCAACCACATGAGAAAAGCAAAGGCTGTTTATTCAGAGGGGGAGTGAGCCCCCATCACTTGGGTTTTGGCAGAGACTGAAAGGTAGGTAGAGGAGTGGGAAAGCTTTCTAGTGGAAAACAGGAAGGCTTCACGCATGCCCTGACTGGAAGCTGTGGTCATGGGGAAGCTGGAGGTAGGCTGACTAGAAGTAGGGTAATTGGTCAGGAGTGTGTATTTGGCTTTCTTTAGTTGGTTCTGAGTTGGAGGTGGGGATAAAGCCTAGGGAAGCTCGGTTATTGATGAATCAAGACCTGGCCAATTTAGGCTAATTATCAGAGATGTTACTGTTTAGCTTTCTGGAATGTCACTAGAGATGGAAATCTGGCTTTCTACTGTTCTGATTTACAGCAGGCTGGCTTCCTGGGTGGTTTATGGTAGATAAGGGGGTCCGGTTCCTGGGAAGGTTGCTACAGATTGTGCATAGGTTTTGTTTTTATATATGTCATGACCATTGTCCATATGCATATTCTCTCTCTCCTCATATATATCTATATGATTCCATATATATGATATGTCTCTATCTATCATCTATCTATCTATCTATCTATCTATCTATCTATCTATCTATCTCTTCCAGAAAGATAGACATTCAGACATGTCACGTACCAATGGCTTACTATTACTAATAACTCAAGTCCGTGACTGTAAGTAGCAGTAAGCCAGGGACACTTCTGCTTCTCCTTTATGTGGATAAGCAGTTGCAAAAAGAGAGGACAGGGAAAGTCCTTATTCAAATCAGAGTATCTGGTTTCTGAAGCAGAGTAAACAGACTTCAGACTTCTCCTGCTTCTACCAATGCCATGTGGTGCCACCATCTGCAAATCATCTTGTGTCTCTGGGCTTCCCTTCCTATCTGTAAAATAAAAATCCCAGTACCTACCAGTGAACTAAGTGACGAGAACAGCATGCACATGCACTGGGAAGTCCCTCCTAAGTGCTCACCCACCTTATAGGAAAGCTTTTCTATGAAATCTTTAATTATTCATTTG
>NW_027551568.1:12304565-12410236 GCF_008692635.1 Crocuta crocuta | reverse complement strand
AAAAAAAAAAAAGAAACAATTATACATGTACCCCTATAATGTACATATGTAGCTTCCATGCTGCCCCAGGTTTCTTACTGTTAGGGTTCACTTAAAGCTTTTGGAGGAGACTTCATCTTTTCTGGAAAATGTGCAAAGATGAAGTCTAGACTGTTTTGTCACCTGCTGAATTTTTTTTCTCTTTCTTGGATTTAATTCTGATCAATGTTCAAAGTGGCCATTGCACACACGTTACTGGTAATGACTGGTTGTAAACAACCACGGGCTGGTCCTCCTTCCCCTTAAATCCTTAGTCATAGATCATACCCTGATTAGGCTTAGGTGGTTTAAATAGCTTTTCGTTGCCAGCACTTCGCTTAACGTGGACGAACGTTTCCTGGCTGTTGTGCCGCTGACTCTTGCGGACTGCAGATACTCATTTGGCTTTGGACAAACTTGAAGAACTTTATTCTTCTGGCTGCACTTTTTTCTCATCCTTTTTGCTTTCTGTCATTTTGCCTTTGTTAAAACATAAGTGTATTTATTGGGCACCTGTCATATGTGGTGCATTCATAAGTAACATTGAATATTATCTTCACCTTAGCCTTATTATTTTGGAGTTTCCATGGACATTTTTCAGGTGAGGACCCAAGACTCAGAGTGGCTGCATTGCTTGTGTGAGGCCACACAGCAGGTGAGGGGTGTAGTGGAATTCAAACGCAGGGGTTTTATTCCTACGCTCAGCGTTTGCCTAATGAAGTTGCACACACTGAATACTGGCAGTACGTGAAGGGTTTTGAAGTGGTGACTGAAGCAATAGATTTAACTTAATAGGCATTGTTTTTCGTGCATATTAGAAAATTACTCGTGTTCTGTTTAAAGATGGAAATGTGAAAATTAAAATGTAAAGACTTTTATAAGGAATATATGTTAATTAACAAAAAATGTTAAGTAAACAATCATTCACTAGTCATGTTGTATATAAATTCGGATATATGTACACACATAAATAAGTAATTTAGATATGCATATCTGTCATAAAATAATTTTATATATGTGTGTACATATATGTATTCATACATACAGCTAGATATTTTACATACTAATTATACATATATAAACCAACTCCAACCACATGAGAAAAGCAAAGGCTGTTTATTCAGAGGGGGAGTGAGCCCCCATCACTTGGGTTTTGGCAGAGACTGAAAGGTAGGTAGAGGAGTGGGAAAGCTTTCTAGTGGAAAACAGGAAGGCTTCACGCATGCCCTGACTGGAAGCTGTGGTCATGGGGAAGCTGGAGGTAGGCTGACTAGAAGTAGGGTAATTGGTCAGGAGTGTGTATTTGGCTTTCTTTAGTTGGTTCTGAGTTGGAGGTGGGGATAAAGCCTAGGGAAGCTCGGTTATTGATGAATCAAGACCTGGCCAATTTAGGCTAATTATCAGAGATGTTACTGTTTAGCTTTCTGGAATGTCACTAGAGATGGAAATCTGGCTTTCTACTGTTCTGATTTACAGCAGGCTGGCTTCCTGGGTGGTTTATGGTAGATAAGGGGGTCCGGTTCCTGGGAAGGTTGCTACAGATTGTGCATAGGTTTTGTTTTTATATATGTCATGACCATTGTCCATATGCATATTCTCTCTCTCCTCATATATATCTATATGATTCCATATATATGATATGTCTCTATCTATCATCTATCTATCTATCTATCTATCTATCTATCTATCTATCTAACTATCTATCTATCTCTTCCAGAGAGATAGACATTCAGACATGTCACGTACCAATGGCTTACTATTACTAATAACTCAAGTCCGTGACTGTAAGTAGCAGTAAGCCAGGGACACTTCTGCTTCTCCTTTATGTGGATAAGCAGTTGCAAAAAGAGAGGACAGGGAAAGTCCTTATTCAAATCAGAGTATCTGGTTTCTGAAGCAGAGTAAACAGACTTCAGACTTCTCCTGCTTCTACCAATGCCATGTGGTGCCACCATCTGCAAATCATCTTGTGTCTCTGGGCTTCCCTTCCTATCTGTAAAATAAAAATCCCAGTACCTACCAGTGAACTAAGTGACGAGAACAGCATGCACATGCACTGGGAAGTCCCTCCTAAGTGCTCACCCACCTTATAGGAAAGCTTTTCTATGAAATCTTTAATTATTCATTTGGGTAGTGTTTTTCGGTCTCACATGCCCAATTTTGTGCAGGGACTGAACTCATATTTGTATATAGTCCCTCCTCATTTTAATTTTGGTTTGCTAAGTATTGACATGGGAGTATTTAAAAAGTATTGATCTGGCTTAAAAGTAGAGATTATAAATGTGAATCCAGGAGGGGAGTCTCCCGGAGGAAGTGACTTGGCTTTATAACTTTGCCATGACCCAGCTGAGGGTGTACCCCAGGCATGGAGAACTTGAAATAGGGCCGGGGGAAACCTTTGAGTTCAGTGCTGGCTTTATCCACTGAATGAGCATGCAAAGCATTTCTTCTGTCTGCCAGGCCCCATCACTAAAGCCTGAGCTCATGGAGACAGGATTTGTGACCTTGAGGGATGCACGGAGAGGCAAATTTTCAGTAACACAACTACCTAGTTGCCAGCACTAAGGTGACTCTTCCCCTGCCTGGGGGGGTTGCATCCAAGGCACCTGTATAACTCACACTACCTCTCAGTGTTGGGCTATACACATCTAAGCATCACAATGAAGAAATAGGCTTCACATCCTATTAGTAGTTTTCTTAATGTTTGTTAAGAACATGTGTGTTCAGGGGTGCCTGGGTAACTCAGTCGGTTGAGTGGCCAACTTCAGCTCAGGTCATGATCTCACGGTTGTGGGTTTGAGCCTGCGTCGGGCTCTGTGCTGACAGGTCAGAGCCTGGAACCTGCTTCAGATTCTGTGTCTCCGTCTCTCTGCACCTTCTCCGTTCGTGCTCTGTCTCTCAAAAAATAAATAAATGTAAAAAAAAAAAACCTTTAAAAAGAACATTTATGTTCATAACAAGCCACAGGACAGAAAACTGACCAGAGATGGACTTTGTTATTAACCTAATGTTTCACATTTAAATTTACTGCTATTATAACTAACTTCTTATGGAACATTTTCAATATTTGTATGATGAGAAATATCTTATTTATTTATTTATCTATGTGGTCTTTGATTGACTACAATGTGCTAGGTACCATTCTAGGCGCTGAGCACCTAGCAGTAGATAAATAGATGAATGTTTCTAACTTTATGGCACCTTTATTTTAACAGAGGAAAAGGAAGCTGTATGAAAGCATATTTCTCTTCTTTTAGGTTGTAGGTAATGCCATGGACAAGAAAAGGTGACTGTGGGGAGGAAGCAGGGTGCGGGGTGCTGCTCCTTACTATGGCTGGTGGTCAGTGAAGGACTCTGACTCATTGGCATTTTAGCACCCATCTAAAATGAGTCATGAGGACCCAAGTGAAGGGCCTTTCATGCAAGGATGTAGGATAAGATGACTTCAAGGGTGTCCAGAAAATGAGGTCAGGTTATTGAAATTACTTATTCTTTTTTTTTAAATATTTATTTTTGAGAGAGAGAGAGTGAGAACGGGGGGGGAGAGGCAGAGAGAGAGGGAAACACAGAATTTGAAGTAGGTTGCAGGTTCTGAGCTGTCCGTACAGAGCCCAATGCAGGGTTGAACCCACGGACAGCGAGATCATGACATGACCTAAGCTGAGGTTGGGAGCTAAACCGACTGAGCCACCCAGGTGCCCCTATAATTTCCTGTTCTTAAATATTCTTTCCCCAAGATTTTGGGTACAATTGGTTTCTTAATACCTGTGCAGCTTCTATGCTATTAATAAGTACTTATAAATAAGTATTTATTGACTGCCTATTATGTTACAGCTTCTGGGGTCACACAAAGATGAGTGAGTCATGGTGTTGGCCTAGAAGAGAAGCTAACAGCAGTACCATGTGGGTATAATGAGTGCCAAAGCCAAGATTTAAGGCACTACTTATCTCACTTAGGATATACTGACGTATATGCATAAGGTATTGAGGAGGTGACATCTGATCTGGATCTAGAAGGATGAATATTTCTTCCAATAGATATTTCTTCTGAGGCTAGCCCCTTAACACTTTCTCTGTAATAGATATTTTTGCTATGTCATAGAATCAGAGAACACAAGAGCTAAAGAATCTGGAGAGAATATCTAATTCAATTCTGTTTTCTAGCTGAGAGGCAATAGAGCATGATGGTTGAGTGTGGGTTGGAATCTTATTTGACCCCAATAGATAGCATTGCCATTGACGGGTCATGCTCGATGCCTCTCTTTGGCCATCTGTAAAGTGGGGTTACTAAGGGTACATATTAATAAGGTTGTGGGGAGAATTCTGGGAGTTGAAATGCAAAAGCGCTTTTAGAAAAGTTGCTATGACATAGTAAGAAAGCTTTCAACAAGGAGCAGGTGTTGCTGTCATAAGCGAACTGCAGCATGGAGGTGAAGCAACTTGCCTTTCACCTTCTAGGTAATTCTTGGCAAATCTCTATTTTGTATCTACAACCCAAATCTTCTATTTCCTAGTCCAGAGGTCTCTCTTGAGCATGGTGTTTCATTTTGTCTTAGAATACTTTATGGTGTTTTTGGCTTTTATTTAAACAGAACAGAACTGAAGTTGAAGCGTTTTCTCACTTTGCCCAGCTGTGGCTCATGTTTAGGGAAATGGACTTGGTTGGTTCAGGCTCTGTGTCTTTATCACTCTAGAACTCTGAAGCCACCTGCAAAGGTCACTGTGCTGGTACTCTCTAGTCTTTTGGCTTAGACCATCTAGAGACTGACTGACCTGTAGCCCAACTCTATCAAGAGAGCAAAGGCAGAGTTTCTGGGTCAAGATAAGACAAGGTGGCTTCCAAAGTGGGAAGGGATATTGTGAGCCACCGTTATGACAAAAAGAACTTTTTATCTATGAAAACGTAGTTAGCTTCACAATTTACGTTTGCTGACCCACATACTATGGAAATACTTGTGTGCAATCATTTTGCCCTTTTCTGTCTCAAATTTTCAGTTGAATGGTTTGAACTACAAGGAATCCAGGAGAAAAAAATTTTTTTTAATTTGGTGGTAATTCTTATTAACATTGAATTAAACATTCTAATACATTTCATCTACGGACTTAAAAATAGGAAGGACTAGAAGTCTACCAAGGAAGTATTCACTTTTTGAGCCATGTCACTTTTTGATTGTGGGGCAAGTGGGGTACAGAATTTAAAGGCCAAATATAAATACTTCCAGCACATATCTGCTATTTTGGATTATATCTCCATTTGCATCAACTATCAATGTGGATAACTGAAAATTCACTTTGATTTAACCTGGATATTTTGAGTAACTGTTTATAGATCTTTGTAGTTACTCTTGTGGGAGACCAGAAAAGAAAAGGTTCATTGATTTATTTATAATTTTGCAAAAAATTAAAAAGGGTCCAAGCATGCATGTACTCAGTCATTTGAGGACAGTTTTATCAGCAGTTTAATAATGATATGATGTGGATTAAATATGTAAATTCCTAGAGAACAGAGTTTTGGAATAAGGGAATTTGGGGTTTGCCATCTTTAGTTATCATCCAATGCTGAACTTCCTCCTTAATGTTCCTGTCAAGTGACTTGAACTTGGGCTCACATATCTTGACAGATGGAGAGTTTTCTATCTCTTGGATCAGCCCAGCCAATCTTTAGGTTGTTCTCATGCTTAGGAAATTTTTCTTTGTGTTGAGAAGAATCTTACCTATTTACAGCTTACACCCATTAAATAAGGTAATGAATTCAAAGGTCTTGGTCTCTGGCTGGAACATGGTAATTCCTTAGTAAATGTTAATTATTATTAGCACTACTATTATTGTCTTAGAACTAATGGACAAAAGGTAGTGTTACATAAATAAAAGAACATTTGCATAGCTTATTCGTGGTGTATATGCATAAAGCTGCTTAATTGAATCAATGGTGACTTAATAAAGTCAAGATCTATTTGACCTAAATGAGTTCAGTTTCGATGGTTACCATGATGTTAATGGTCAAGAACTGAACTCTTGACCCAGAGATTCCGGTTTGAATCCAGGTATATCAGTTAGGGTTCAACTAGAGAAACAAAACCGGTAGCAGGCATATATTAGGAAACTTATTGTAAGGAATGTCTTATGTGATTGTGGAGTCTGGCTAGGCAAACCCAAAAATTACACGGCAGGGAAGGGCAGGATACCTTCCCAAGGCCTCCTAGATTAGTATTTGATTTAGTTACAAAGGGTTAGAGCCAGGCCAAATTAACACATAAAACTGACCATCACACCAGGCTTCACCATTGACTATATGACTTAGAGGGAGCTATTGAACCCTTCTGTGATTAATTTTTCTTATCTGTGAAAAGAGGATTATAATAGTTAGAATTTTGTGAATTACAAAAAGATAGATATTTGAATTGGCCTTTGATTATGTTTAAAATTATCCCTAGAGAAATACAAATCAAAACCACACTGAGATACCACCTCACGCCAGTCAGAGTGGCTAAAATGAGCAAATCAGAGAACTCTAGATGCTGGCGAGGATGTGGAGAAACGGGCACCCTCCTACACTGTTGGTGGGAATGTAAACTGGTACAGCCCCTCTGGAAAACAGTGTGGAGGTTCCTCAGGAAACTAACAATAGAACTCCCCTATGACCCAGCAATAGNAAAAAAAAAAAAAAATTATCCCTAGAATCCTTAACTGGTTGTTTTTTGCTTCAAGTTGTATAGTATCACTGAACTTTAGTTTCCTCATCTAGAAGGTGGGGAGAACAGGGGCGCCTGGGTGGCTCAGTCGGTTAAGTGTCCAACTTCAGCTCAGGTCATGATCTCGTGGTTCATGGGTTTGAGCCCCGCATCGGGCTCTGTACTGACAGCCATATCAGAGCCTGGAGACTGTTTCGGATTCTGTGTCTCCCTGTCTCTCTGACCCTCCCCTGCTCATGCTGTGTCTCTCTCCCTCTCAGAAATACATAAAACATTAAAGAAAAAAAGAATCAATGGGAAGGATGATGTAGTAACTTTTCGTGTATGTTTTCTTTTATTTTTTCCATCAATCTATTTATTATTTATCTTTTATTTATTAAAAATATTTTTAATATTTATTTTTGACAGATAGAGACAGAGTATGAGGGGGCAGGGACAAAGAGAAGGAAACACAGAATCCAAAGCAGGCTGCGGGCTCAGAGCTTGGAGCACAGAACCTGATGCGGGGCTCAAGCTCAAGACCTAAGAGATCATGACCTGAGCCAAAGTTGAGCACTTAACCAACTGAGCTACCCAGATGCCCCTCTATTTCGCTTTTAAAATGACTTTATTTAGGTATAATTGATATAGAGGAAGCTGTGCATAATTAATATGTGCAATTTGACAAGTTTGGAGATAAGTAGGTACACGTGAAACCATCACCACTATCGATGCAATAAATATATCCTCACCTTCAAAAATTTCCTCCTTCCCCCTTTATTTATTATCATCATCATCATTATTATTAATTTGTGATAAAAACATTTGACCTGAGATTTGCCTTCTTAGAAAACTTTTAAGTATACTAAACAGTGTTGTTAACTTTAGGCTCTATGCTGTACAGTAGATCTCTAGGATTTATTCATCTTGGAGAACTGAAACCCATACTCTTTGAAAATGAAATCTATTTTTAAGTGATTTTTGATGCTTCAGAAGGCCTCATCAAAGAACAAAGGGCTAAAGGGATACTCATTTTCTACAGAACTAACATAATGGAAATAAAATTATCAGTCTTACTTCATTGATCTTATGAATATATTCTGTCAAGCTAATGACCTCCCCATGGCTTTCTGTAGGTACTTTCTTTAAAACCAAAGAACCTGACTACCTTTGACTGGCCATGTCTTCTGCTGAATTATTTTGAGCCTTCTCTGAAGGAGCAATCCACAACTTGAGCCCAACAAAGTGATCATATAAAAATTAATTCAAACAGGTGAATCATATTTATGTCCAGAAGAAGAAATAAGGAAAACCAAAGAGTTCACAAAGGTTGCTTAACAACAGATTAACTACTTTGTGAAAAACTGTTTGACTTTTGCATTTGGTCATAACCTCTCATACTATAGATTATTCCTTCTTATGTACTTACTTATTTTGAGTTTCAATTTGCACAGTTTGCTTCAATATATATAAACATTAGATTCTGGAAATGTGCACAACAGAGTTTGGCAGTTTAATCTCTGTAAGGTTACTGGGGTCAAGGGTACAAGTGGCTATAAGTGTTCTTTTAAGAGCAATCGATGTATGTTTGTTATATTACTACAGCATTATCAAGAGAATGTTCTGGGGAGCATTATCTCATTGGAATTTCAATAGGTGCAACAACAACAAAAAATTCCATCCATGATGAAGTAGGTTTGGGAAAGACAGGTTTCATAAATTAAATGAGGTTCCTTAATGCAATACCTTATATAGCTTTAAAATGTGAAGATTTGTCATGGACCTTGAAGATGGAGTGGAAGTATTCAGTGATTCCCACCCTCTGGTTTGTTTCATTGAGGGTGATAATTTACAGGACATACTTTGAGAAATGACTGAACAGCCATTAGGTCAATGACTACACATACACAGATTGGCTGCCTCAAATATGCAGATCTCAGTTTTGCCCATTTGTCTTATGTCTTAAGATAGCAGCAAGAGTAAAAGTTGTCAGAATAACATTTGGTTTAAAGCCAACAAAAATTCACAAACTCAATCTTATCTTGAAAATTCTTTCAAACTATTCTCATTTTCTCTTTCATTGTCTTAGACTCAACTTATTAAATGGGTTGAAGAATATATGCACACACACATTTATTTACTTATTTATTTACATATTAAAACTATTTCCCTTCTAGACTGGCAAGTCCTTGAGGATAGGACCTATGTCTTATTTCCCTCTATTTCCTTTCTTTTCCTGGTACAATGCCCAGCACCCAGAAGAACCTGAATACATAATTCTCTAGTAGGTAAATGAATATACAGCATCAATATCCTCTCCTCCCCCCAATAACACTCTCCTTTATCATTTATTTTTCTCTCCAGAGGGAACAATGCTTCTTATTTATTTGTGTTTTTAAACGTATATGCATATCTCTTATTAAGCCTCCCTGGGTTCCACATTTTGGAAGGCTTTGTCTACTGAACGGCATTTATTACATAACATTGAACTTGTTTTCCCATTGTTTGCTATTGAAAGATAGAGCTTCTGATTATAGGAGATAAATGCTGCTATCACACTGAGCTTCTAAAATCCCTGCCTAAAGCAAAGAAACTTGATATTTTAATTAATCGTGGCAGCCATATTTGAGGGAAAATCATGTGTTTTAGGTGCTTTGAGTCTTGGAGGCCACCACTGCCATTTGCAGGAATACCTAAAGGGCACAAATGCACGTGGGGAATCACTGACTTGACAATTTAGGCAAAATACCAAGCCATGTAATCAATCCTTCCAAGGCAGGTGTTGGTCAAATAAGAGATTTGGATATAATAGAAACATAGCAGTAAATGAATGTAAGATGATCCCATGGATTCATAGTTCACCTGCAAGACTGTTCGGTAGTTAAATGCCTGTGCATTGAGAAACACAGAAGGCTTTTTGATATGATTATTAAGATTCTCAAAGTATGGGTTTTAATCATAGTTTGGGATCATTTTTCTTCCTCTGGGGAAACTTCCCTGTCAGTGTAAGTAAGTCAATGAATAATGGCTCCATATGCAGTTATTTGCATTACCCACGACATCTCCAGAATGCATCTAATGTGCATGGGGTGGGGGTGGGGTAGAGGATATGCTTTGTATTCAGGTGACAATCCAGTTTTCTCCAGCTAACATCCAATTAACCAGGCCTGTTTTCTCTGGTTTGTAAAAATATCAAGAGCTACTATTCCTTCTGCTGAGTCATCTGCAGTTTACCTATTTCTAGTCTTAGTAGAAAGGGGACCAGGAGGGAGAGAGAAACAAATCTAGGCATCATCATCACCATGATTACATCATTATTTGCTATCAGCCTTGACAAAAGTTGAAGAAACTAAAATTATTGACGATGGTCAAACTTTCCCTTTACTCCATACTAATCTAACCATCCACTCTGCTTTGAATATATATACTTTTAAGCAGGTAGGGGAAATGTAAAGAGCTTTACTTACATCTGCTTCTTCTCGATTGTCTTTATCTCAAAACAATCCTTATGTGTAAGTGGCTATTTGGGGTAGCATATTCTGCTACCCTTCAAATGCTGAGGAAGAAGAGGGCTTAAGACATTAAGTCCACCTTCAGTGAGCTAAGGGAGCTGTGATTGGATACCATGCCTGCCACTCCGGCTGCCTATAAGAGGTCATAAAAAGGTCTAAAACTACTCCCACTCCATTCTCATGCATCCACGCTCTTGATAGCAGAGCCCTGCTTGTGAGTTGAAACTTAGTGATCGCCCCCAACTCACAAAAGAATAAAGTTGAGGCGATCCTCCTAATACGAGAGACAAAGAGGGAGAAACTTTGCAAACAGATGGCAGAAAGCCATGTGAAAAACCCGTATGTGACAGTCCCAGGGTCTTTATGTTTTGATACCATTTTCTGAAATGGATACAGAGGGTTATTCTGTCTGGCATCACATCTCTGACTCTGGGAGTCTTATTGCTAGTTTTAATCCAACCCCACATGAGGCCTGGGTAGAGAAGAGCCATTTCTGATCTTTGACCACAGCCTATTAGAACGTTGTTGACATCTGTACTCTGGTGTCCAGTACAGAGCCTGTGGAACTGCAGGGCCTCCTCCATTCAATAAACGTGTGTTGAGCACCCAATGTGTTCTTTGTTAATGAATGAAAGACTGGACTCTGGAAGCACCTATAATCTGCATGACATTGACACTCTGTGCTTAGACCGCATGGGAGGCAACACAGAGTCCTTGCTGGAGCACATATTCAGGAGGGATTCTGCATGCCTGGTTTGGTAGCTGAGTAGCGTGGGCTAGTCCCTCATTGATGCCCTCATTTATAAAATGGATACAATGCAAGTTCTTACCACATAGGGTTGTTGCACAGATTAAATGTGATAATACACCTGAAGCATCTGAAAACACTGCAGGTACATAGTAAAGCTAATAATGTTAGTGGTTTGTTAGCAGGTTCGTGGTATTCCCCCAAAAGATATTTCCACGTCTTCATCCCCAGTACCTGTGCGTGTGACCTTATTTGGAAATAGGGTCTTTGCAGATATAAAAATCTCAAGATAATATCTTCATTCAAGACCAAGGAAAAGATTTGAGACATGGAGAGGAATATCGTGGGGAAGCCATGGGAAGACAGAAGAACAGGTCAGTGTGATGTGTGTAGAAAGTACGGGTAACCAAGGATTGCCAACAGTTTCCAGAGGCAGGGGAAAGGCTTGGCGCACATTTTCCCTCAGAGTCTCTAGAAGGAACTCACCTGCTGAAATTGTTGATTCTGAAGTTTTGGCCTCTACAACTGTGAATGAATACCATTCAGTTGTTTTAAGGCACCCCCTTTGTGGTGATATGTTACCATGTACTAGGGGAATAATGTACTATTTTAAGTGTCAGGGGACAGATTGGAAGCCTGGCTGTTTCACAGACTAAAATAGAAGAGAAGAACGTTTAAGCTAGAAGAGACCTTGGAACCCATCCCCTCCAGCCTTCTCATTTTCTACACAGGCATGTGGTGGGGTCCACCCGAGGAGGCCTCACAGGTGGCACAGCATTAAGGGTCTGAAGTGCAAGAATGCCTCTGAGTGGTCAGCTGGTGTCTTCTGGACGCTGCCCACACCATGCCAAACTCCCCAGGAGAAGTGTGCCTGGTCACTAGCAGGCACTAGCAAGACTCACTAGCAGAGTCTTGGTTGATTGGCCTTTCTCACAACTACCTGAGGTTGTCACCCATTCATTTCTTAAGCAGATAAGATTCCTGCTGAAGAAATACAGCAAACATGTACTTATTACTTTCTAGTATCATCTTCCAAACAAAATGGTACCCTGGTTTGAATGATAATAAAACAACAACACCAGTTTCTCAAGACAAACTTCTTAGCACAAAATAGGCATTAGATGCCTTTCTAATTCCTGGAAGAAGCGATTTCCACCCCATGACTTTTCCATGACTATTTCTGGCTGCTCGTCAGAAGGACGCTAATTGTCTTTTAAATATCTTCTCACTAGTAAGTGAGCCCTATTTGCTTTTAATTTCTTTCTGGCTATTGTCCTTGACCTACCATTTGGCATCCCTGATGGCCTTGGGCAGAAATAATCAATCTGTCAGTGGACATTTGTGCAGAAGATGATGGCAAAGCCAGAATCGACTTGCTCTGACCAGGGTCTCTACAGCTAGAAAAGAAGCATGTTCTCTTTCCTGGGTAGATTGAGATGGGCTGTGTGAATGTCAGGAAACAGAGGACTGTCAAGCATTATAATGGCTTGCCAGGGTAGCCTATGAAATTCATCGGCTCCTCTTGTCCTATTTGCTCCACAAATCGCTTCACCTGGTCACCACTTACTGTGTGAACTTCAGAAAATTTCTTAATCTCTCTGTGCCCCAGCAGAGTTTGCTCACGCTTAAAACATGGATAATAATAGTCCGCAAGTCGTAATAAGGTCTCTATGAAAACTTTATACTAATTCATATCAGACGAATAACAGTGTCCAGCGTAATGGTCGTTCAATTAAGATTGGCCATCGGTATTGTCCTTGCTTTTAATTGTAAAATTCTTTTGGCCAAGAACTCGTATATCCTTTTTGTTCTCAAGGTCTGCTGATGTCATTTTCTTTTGTTGGTTTCTAGCACTTCTTTCCATTTCTTATCTGTTTTTTTTGTTGTTGTTGTTGTTCAGCAGCTTTACTGTTTATTTTATGCATGCCATGAAATTCACCCATCATAAGCATACAATTCAATAATTTTTTAATCATATTTACAAAGCTATATAGCCAGAGCCACAATCTGGTTTTAGAATATTTCCGTCACCCAAAATAAGACCTCTGGTGCCCATTTGTCCCGTCCCCATTCCTACCTTGAACCCCAGGAAACCACTAATTTACCCTCTGGCTTTCTTTTTGCCTTTTATCTGGACATTTCCTATAAATAGAATCATACAATATGTGGCCTTTTGTGTCTAGCTTCTTAGCACTTGACATAATATTTTTAGGGGTCAGCCACGTTGTCACAGGTATCAGTATTTCATTCCTGTCTATTGCCAAATAGTAGCCCATGGTACAGGTGTGCCATCATTTATTTAGTCACTCACTGGTTTTGGACATTTGGGTCATTTCCACTTTTTGGTTCTTATAAATAATGCTGCTATGAACAATTTGTGTAGAAATAATGTTTTTATTTTTTTTAATGGATACCTAAGAGTAGAATTGCTGGGTCACATGGTAATTTTGTGTTTAACATTTTGAGAAACTACCAAACTATTTCCCAAAGCAGCCGCACCATCTTACATTCCTACCAGTGGTGTGGGGGAGCTGCAGTTGCCCCACATTCTCTCCAATGCTGGTGATTCTTTTTTTGATTGTGACCATCCGGGTGGGTGTGGGGTGGCATCTCATTGTGGTTTGGATTTGTATTTCCCTAATCTGATGACGACAAGCATTTCTTCGTGTGCTTTTTGGCCATTCACATATCTTGTTTGGAGACATGTGCACTCACTCATTATGCCCATTTTCAAATTGGATTATTTGTCTTTTTCTTGTTTGTTTGCTTATCTATCTATCTATTTATTTATTTGTTGTAATTTTATTATTATTTATCTTATGAGTTGTTAATATAAGAGTTATTAGCAGGGGGGCTTCTGGGTGGCTCAGTTGGTTAAGTGACTGACTCTTAATTTCAGCTCAGGTCAGGTCATGATCTCACAGTTCGGGAGTTTAAGCCCCACAACAGGCTCTGTGCTAACAGTGTAGCGTCTGCCTGGGATTCTCTGCCTCTCTGGCCCTCTCCCACTCATACTCTCTCTCAAAATAAACAAACTTGAAAAAATGAATTAGTAATATATTCTGAGTACAAGCCTTTTATTATATATATTAGTTTAAAATATTTCCTCCCTGTCTGTGGGTTTTCTTTTCACTTTCTTAATGATATCTTTTGAAGCACAAAATTTTTAAATTTTGATGACTCCAAATTCATCAATTTTTTTTCTTTTATGGATTATGCTTTACTGTCATACCTGAAAAATCTCTATCTACCCCAAAGTCTACATTATCTTCTGAATGTTCTATTGTTTTACCTTTTATGTTTAGATCTATTGTTTGTTTTATGTTCTTTGTTGTCTGATGTGCTATAGTGGCTCAAATTAATTCTTTAGTGTGTGGGTATCCAGTTACCCCAGCACCATTTGTTAAAAAGACTTTCTTTTTCTCTTGAGTTGTCATAACATCTTTTTAAAAATCTATTGACTATAAATGTAAAGATTTACTTCTTCTGTACTTTTATTCTGTCCCATTTATCTTTATGCTGATTCTTATGTTGGAACCATATTGTCTCTATTATGATAGCTTTATAATAACTTTTGAAGTCAGCTCCTTATATGTTCTTCCCTTGATTACTAGACCATCCTCCTCACTGGTCCACCCATTGCCTTTTGTAGCATCTAAGTTGGAAAACTCAGATCTGACTTATCATCTCTGTGTAAAGACCTTCATTTGCTCTAGTTTTAATGAGAAGTCCTACACTTTACCTTGACAATGTTGCCCTGCCTATTTCTTCTTCCTTATCTCTTTCTACCTTACTCATACTTCATTCCAGTATGGCTGGGCTATCCAGGTTTCCTAATGGTGCCATATACCTTAGCCTCGTTAAGTGCCAGAGCCCAGCACACTGGCCTGGAGCCAACCACAGTGCCCGGCACAAGGTAAATATCCATTATATAAGGTGAACAAACCATGAATCATACTGTAGTCATTACCTAGATACCATCTTACCTTCATTTTTAGCTGGTTAACTCCTGCCGGAAGTTTTTCTCTGATCTGATTGTCCCCTGTTGCCATGGACTTTAAGGTGCCCTAGAAATACTTCTACCATACTCTTTATCATATTACCTTATAATTACGCATTTACTTGTTTATCCAATCCCCCTAGATTGTAAGAGCTTCGGCATTGGTCCTTATGATGCCCGATGCTCAATAACATTATTCAATGAGTGAATGGGGTAAGTTTGTGTTTTGAAATGTACCTTTTAGAGCTTCTCAGAAACAGCGTACTTAGCCAAGGATCCCTCAAGATCCCTGGAGTCTGGATCCACCGCAGATTGCATTAACATTGTCTCCCAGCCTTGGGCAGTGAGTGCAGAGCCAGTTGTCTTTTGGCCCTTTCTGGAGCCTATCCCTCCCCACCCTCCATTTTGTATCTTTCTCTGTTACTCAACATATTCTAAGATGACTCTGAGCCAATAAACAATGGACTAGAAACAAGAAGAGGGAAAAAATTAAACAAGAACAGCTCTTGGCATAATGATAAAGCTCAGTCTGAATATTGCTTCAGGCTAAATTGCTGAGTCTTCTGTCCCAACGCAAATCAAATGTATGTCCTTTGAGACAGGTTTTTGTTTTGTTTTGTTTTGTTTTGTTTTGTTTTAAACTTATTTCCTTAAATAAGACCCTCAGGAAATCTTTCCTGTCAGCTATTCAAGGGATAGCTTTCTAAGGTTGCTTTCCACATGGAGAGCCTCTTGTATCCCATCTCAATGGCTATTATTTGTCTTTCGTGTCACCTTCTAGGGTTTTACCCACACATAAATGACTCCAGACTTCTCAGGAAGTCTGGAACCTCCACAGACTCTCATAATTTCCCCTTCATTATGTTACTGATGAGAGTAACCCAAGGAAGAATAATTTGAATGTCAGATGTCAGACTCCAAATGGAACCACTTCATTTTTTTAAAGGTGCCAGTTGATCTCACTGTCAAACAAGGCATTCTTCTAGCCTTTTCTAGGCCATGTGTTTTCATGGTCATCCATTCTCTTCCTCACAGGCCAGCAGACACTATGCGGAGAAAAAGGTAGCTGACCCCACCCTGCTCTTTTCAGCTTGCTTGGCTAGTTTGGGAGTATTTCTAGTTTTATTTATAATGGCAGAAATGTGTTTTAAAGCTATTTTCCCTCCCATCCCATCACTCTGTATTTTAAATTCTCCATGGGGGGGAGGTATGGAAAAGGTAAAGGATTTAAACTACAAATTGTTAAGAATTTAAGACAGCCTTAGGGCTCTTAATTTCAAACGATCCTTCTTGCTTTTTCCTTAATATGTTCATTTAGATCAGGGTCACAAAGCCAAATATCTACAGGGGTGTATGAATGCATGAGGCTGGCAGGGTAGGGACCATTGTGAAGTATACAGTTCATGCCCCATGTGAACAAGAGGGCTCTACAAAGTTCCAGATGAATTCCCTATTGCCATTATTCCCACTTATGCTATTTCTAGATCCTTTGATATTTGAAAGAAATGTTAAAGTCAAAAATTTTAAATGTCAGATGTTCTTATATTAAAATATTTTTTATGTTGTTGAAAAACTCAAAACCCCCAAAAAACAGTGTGCCCATCAAACCAAATACCTCTGCAGGCCACTAGATGAAATTCTTGTAGAGAAATCCTGAACATACAAATGTCATGTGAGCCAAAAGTTTATTTTAATAAATAAACTCCTTCAGTTAATCTATCCAACCAATGTTAATTGAGCACTTCTTTTGTGCTAAAGCTGTGTGCTAAGTGATAAGGACTCAGTATCAGATAAAATAGACCTCTTTGTGTTCATGGAACTGGCAGATTCAGCCAGGTGTTTTGTATTTAAAGCAATTTTGTCATAGGCAATTGGTATACAGTTGATAGACTGAGTTTCCCCTTGGGTCTTGAAGTAGACTCATGATAGTTTTAAACTTCTTTATGTTATGATACCCTGCAGAATGATTTTATGTGGTCACACTTTTGTGGTCCACTTTTGTGGTCTCCTCAAACACCATCCACCAATTTTGACTATATCATGGTTCTTAAAGCAATTCATTAATTTAATGAATATTGATTCATTTAAGGTATTCAAGAAGTATTTATTGGGCACTGGGCAGACCAATGATAAGTCATTGATGGGCAGAATAAACAGCTTCCGGAGCATGGAGAGCTCTCCCCATGGGTCTGAATGCTGAGCATTTCATGCAAGGAAGAGCTGTTATTGACCCCAAACCCCTAGCCTGGGAGTCAAGAAGGGGTTGGTTTGCTTTCCTGGAGGTACCAGGGCGGGAGGAGCACATTGTTGTTCTCGTCAACTTTGCCCTTCCAGTGAAAGCCAAGGTGTTGGCCCTCACACCTGCTGTTAGGGAGAAAAGCAGGTGTGGCGGGAAGATGTAGATTCCAGAGAGAACACGGGGAACTTGAAGAGAAAGAAGAGAAACTCCTCTGTTCTTACATGTCTGAGTACTATTCCGAATGTAGAATATCTATGCCTTTATTGTAATTACTATCTTTCCTTTCGACTCTTAGCTTTGTGAAGCAAGGCCCATTTGTAATTTGTCCAAGAATGCATCCCCAGCACTACTGGGTCCAGAGCCTGGCACATAATAGGTGCACAATAAATTTTGCTGTCTGAGGAGGGAGTTTCTCTGGGGCCACGTTTGCAGGGGAGAAAAAGTGGTAGATGGCCGGTAAGTGCTCACACAGGTAAGGTAGTGAGGGGAAAGGCATATCTGTGGATAGGGAGAGGACATGTCCATGGGACCAGGTAGATAGGGATGAGGTAGGGGGTCCTGGATGGGTATGGTCCTGGACAGTGATAAGGTAGGCGGGAAGTGGGTCCTGAGGGGGAGGGGGCAGGCTGACTGCTCTGTAAAAGACCTTCTTTCTAAAGCTGAGTGAAGTCAAGGGGCCCTGTGGTGAGCTTCTCGGTGAAAGATGAGTAACCACCAATAAGGCAAGGTTAAAAGAACTGAGTTTCCAAATTAGATAAAACTCACTTTATTAAGCACAAATGTTACCAGAGCCATCCAAGGTCACTGCGTGTCAGTCTGAACACTGGAAATCGCTCATTTGAGGCACATGCAGGAATCTTTCTCCTTCTGCAGTATCTAAGTTTGCATGTCGAGCTCCTTGCTTCCCAGCCGTGAGTCATGTGGGCCTCTGTAAAAGGTCAGTGTATAATGATACAACATCTTGCACGATGACATTTTTCACGATGTATTTTTCTACTCGAGATTTCTGAAAATCAATCACCCAGTTTTTAAGCCTTCTCTCTCTTTGAGCCAAGGCTGAGCAGCTGGATGTTGGAATTTGCCATCAAACCATTCACCCATCCCTAACCTTTAAATGTTTGGAGAGGGGGAAAAAAAAAAAAAAAGACCAGTGTAAAATAATTTAGTAACCCACAGAATTCATTTAGTTTAATTTATGCTAATCATGGTGTATTGGTGTACTGGCAGATAAAAATAAAGCCGCTGGAGGAAATTGCATTGAATATACTGTAACAATTAACCCTCGAAATTATCACGTGAAATGATTTTTAGCTTGCTATGGAAAATAACGGGCCCAACCGATTGTCTTAACTAGTGATGATTAAAAATCTCATTAAATTCTGGGATTTGTTTTACATTACCCTCGTGTCTATTTGGTCATTTTGTATAATATTTTAATTATAGGGTTTTTTCTTCCTCAAAGAGGTTAGAGCACAAAATTAGAATTGTTTCCTCATTACGCTCAGTTGTTTGCCAAAACGTATATAATAGAAAGATGGCAGTTGAGTTATATGGATGGCATAAATGGTAAGGTGAAACTCTCAGTGACATAAAATGACCCAAAACATTAGCTTTGGAGTTATATGATAATTCATGAATTATCAGGTTCATTAAGTTAGTGTCTAGACTTCCAAGTGCAGCCTCTGTCCCTCAGGTTAAGTATGATAGGATTATTGTTAATTTTATTATGGAGGTCAAATAAATTGAAACTGTGAATATTTTGTCTAAAAGTGCCATAGAGTTTGCCTCATTCTGGATTACTTGCCATAATAGAAAATAATCATTTTCCTAGAGGATGGGAAGATATGGAAAAGAATTGTGGTCAGTAAAGGTACACAGAAAAAACACTGTGCTTAAACAGTACACTTGGCAATCATGCACTGCTTTGTAACTGAGAGATCCTTGTTAACGTATCAGCCATGATTTTCTGAGGAGGGTTGCTATAGTTGCTATTTTATTTTTTTCAATTTTATTATTCACTCAACTATCTCCTACTCATCATTTAAAATGCAGCCAGCTATCACCTGCTCAGAAAGAATTCCCCCTATTTCTTCCAAGTCTGAGTTGGATACTTCTTTTATGCCTCCATAGGAAGAACTCACTGTTAGGGGCACCCAGGTGGCTCAGTCAGTTAAGAGTCTGACTTCGGCTCAGGTCATGGGCTTACGGGTTCAAGCCCCACGTCAGGGTCTGTGCTGACAGCTCAGAGCCTGGAGCCTGCTTCAGATTCTGTGTCTCCCTCTCTCTCTGCCCCTCCCCCACTCATGCTCTATCTTTTTCTGCCTCTCAAAAATAAATAAACATTAAAAAAAAACTTTTTTAAAGGAAGAGCTCACTTTCTAGCTATCCACACAATGCACCAAACTTCAAATGTCTATGGAGTTGTGTCTCCCACTGTAGCATATATGACTGAAGGCCAACAGCCATCAGCCTGTTCTCCATATCTCAAAGACCTAATATGGGGCTTGGCACAAAGTAGGTTCTCTATCAGTAGACTTGCTCAGTGAATATAAGAATACACAAATTCACAATGATTTTCACCAGCATTGTTGGAGCCACCACTATTCAAAGAAACATTAAATATTTTCTTTAACATTTTTAAAATGACATCTGAGCTATTGTCCACAAGATTTTCCTGTTTATTTTGCTCACTTAGAATCAAAACATTATACTGTTATTGGGAAAAGTAAAAGACAATCTCATGTATTTTGTGGATCTCATTCTTCTTCTTCTTTTTTTTAATGTTTATTTTTGGGACAGAGCGTGACGGGGGTACAGAGGGAGAAGGAGACATAGAATCTGAAGCAGGCTGCAGGCTCTGCTGAGCCAGACATGGGGCTCAAACTCACAAACTGTCAGATCACGACCTGAGCTGAAGTTGGATGCTTAATTGATTGAGCCATGCAGGCATCCCTGAGATATCATTCTTAAAGTAGGATTGCTTATTTCTCTTAAATTCATAGCTTATTTTTTTTAAAGTATATTTATTTACTTTGAGAGAGAGAGAGCGGGTAAGCACGAACCAGAGAGGGGCAGAGAGAGGGAGAGAGGGAATCCCAAGCAGGCTCCATGCTGTCAGAGCAGAGCCTGACGTGGGGCTCAAAGTCAGTAACCTGAGCCGAATCCAAAAGTCCATCACTTAACCAACTGAGCCATGCAGGGATCCCTTAAATTTACAGCTTATTAGTGAGAGAAGACTGTACTAATCTAAGGGATACACGCAGTTGACTCATAAGCTATGAAATGATATGTGCTATGAACTGTCCTAAGGACTGCAGGAAACAAGGGACCAGATAGATCTTGATTCTGAGTGTAAAATCACCCAAACGATGATATAATGTGTGATAAAGGCTAATATATTTCTCAGCTATTTTCGCAATCTTCTTGCATAAACCAAAGCAGAGGGGCCTAAAACAGCAATTATTTATTATTATTATTATTTATTATTATTTGCATCATGGTCTGGGTAGGCTAGGGCAGCTCCATGTCAGGCTGCCAGTTGGCTGGGCTGGGCTCCGGATTTAGCACACTTCATTCCCCTTGGTGCAGCTTTGGGTCACATCAGTTCTCAGAACAAATTGTAGGAGGTGAAGTGGAAATTCGGTTTCCCGAGACTTCCCCTCAGAAGGAACCGCCTCTCTTTTGCCCTCTTTCCATTGGCCAAAGCTTGTCACGTGTTTGGCTCAATCTCCATGGGTGGGGAAATCTAGGGACTCATTCTAACAGGAGGAACCGCAAAATCAGAGGCCAACGAGAGTGTGACTCTAATACAAGGAGAACATGAGAAGTGTTTCCATCTACGATTGCTATGGTGGTGAGGCAGGGCAGATACAAGACTATCTTTACTCTTCACGGCAACTTTGTACATTATACATGATGGTATTTATATAAATGATGAAAGGACCATATTTAATAATTTTGCAGCTCATGAGAGGAGTCATGTTATTCATAGTATAGAAGTAAGAAACTTGAGCCAGTTAGAGATTACAGTGTAAAATCCCTTCTAAACTAATGATCCTTATGTATGTGTGGCATGCAGTCGCGCGCGCACACACACACACACATCAATAAACACCAATAAAATCATAGACCCACAGAGTCGTAGACCTAGAGAAAACACACAGGATCCTTCTAGATCCTCTGGAACACTACCTGTTCATCTTTATTTTCCATCTCCCTCTCTTAGAGTTTCATCAGAATCATTTATGATGGCTGTCGTGGCTTCCACATGGAGAGGAGACCTGACTCTATGTTCTTGTCCTTCCTAACAAGAGCTCAGCCTAGCAAGCATCTTTTACAACTAATATTTGATCAGAGGTTTTCTTTAGGTGTCTAAGTCACTGACCTTGAGAATAGACATTAAACCATCCCAGTTTATGATTTGTAAAATTTTGGGCTTTGAACTTTAGCCAGGATTTATTCTTTAACTACAAATCACACAGGCCATGTGAGTAGATATGTGTAAAGAGCAGATGTGGGCATAAATGTGGAAGTGAGTAAAGATTTATGTCGCTTGCTTTTGATTTTATTATCTACTCCCAATATAGGCAAGAAATTTGTGGGCAGACTATATCCCTCTCCACCAAAAAAATAAACAACCCCCCCCGCCCCAATAATAGTGTTAGTTAAGCCTTCGTTCCTAAGAGGAATAGTATAAGAAGAAGAACAAGAACATAGCTAGGTGAATTGATTACAGTTTTTGGTTACAAGCAAAATAATATAACCTTGGTTATTGTAAGCTCAAAAGAATGCATTTAAAGACTATGGGGAATTTCTGGAGTGAGTAGGGAAAGGAGAACAGGCTTTAAAAGAGACTGGAGGAAACCAAAATCATAACAAGGGTCTTTTACAGGAAGAGACTTACTTGGATACCATTGACAAGATGAATGAATGCCACCCCTTTTCAGTCTGATTGTCTGCTCAAACTCAGATTCCCAGGGAAGAAGTATCTGCTTGGCTTTTATGGGTTACCTGGCTGAGGTAATGGGGGGCACCCAGCTAACAGTCCCATTAAATATTTAAATATATTGGAAGAAGTTCTTCCCAAAGAACTCTTGGCCCTGGTGGATGGGGGAATAATTGCAGAGCAGATCCAAAGCAGGAAACATCCACCACACTAACATGGTAAGTACTAAGATTTGGGCACTGTACATAAATTATATCTAACTTTCAAAGACCTGCTTGTTGGTGGTATTATTCCTTCCACACAAATGAGTGACAACAACAATAATACTGTGAACAATGTATTGACCATATATTAAATTGCCAGGCTTATGTATGTAACACACTTTGCATATAAGAAACACGAACTTCAGAAAAGTTAAATATTTTACCACTCAGTTATCAAAATAGCAGTTGTCTGAATAACTCCAAGTCTGCTTTTTAAGAACTGTCATGTGCTGAGGAAGCTGATGATCAGAGTGGTTAAATAACTTGCTCAAGGTCACACAGCCAATAAGTGGTGGAAATGACTGTTATTCTAAAGCTCTACTCATACGTCCAGTCACTTTCTGCCTATCAAATGACCAGTGAATATAAACTGACCACTAAAATGATTTTACTGACATACCAATAAGCCACTAGTATTCTCCCCTAAGAATCTATGTCCAAACCCTTTGTTCATGCACCAGACCCATTTCTGCCTCAACATTTTTGCATAGCTTCTTCTAGCTAGAACATTTTGCCCCAGATCTTTTCGTAAGTGGCTGTTTCTCAGCCTTTAAGATTCTGGTAATATATTAGTTCCTTTTCTTTAGAAAGTCTGTATCTGGTTTTCCAATTTCATAAGAAATTGTAGTAAAAAGTTTCTTACTCTTTACCACGTCATCCTGTTATAGCTATTATAGACCTATTCCTACCTGAAATTGTCTTACTTATGTTGCTATTTCTCTGCCCATATTGACTTATTCAACACTTATTTTCTCCATTGCTTAGAGCTGGGCTTAGCACATAGAAGATGCTGACAAAGTGGGGTGACTGACATTTGGGATTTATAAAATACATGCAAAAGGTATCTCATCCAGATTGGTGATCAGGAGTGGTTTCTTAGAGGATGCCACTTTTACACTTGGCCATTCAGGATGGGTAGAGGCATGCAAGGAAGGGAAGAGAGTTTTCCATACAGAAGAACTATTTGTAAGAGACATGAATATGGGGAGGCATTGCACATCAGGCATTCAGGGGCTGGGAGCAATTCAGTCTGGGGGCATGGGAAAGAGAGGGCATGAAAAGCCTTCAAGAGCATTCATCAGTAGCCCCATACATCATGGTAGGGAATGAAGCTCCAGCCATGTTGCTGGTGTCCCTCCAAGGGCATGAATTTGTGCAAACGCTGCTGGGAACTGGGCCTCACTCACTGATTCCCATGCAGACCAAGCCACCTGGATCTCCAACAGCCATCAATTCCATCTCTTCCTGAATGAAGTAGATAAAAAGAGAATGAAGTAGATAAAAAGTAGATCCACATTAGAGGGTCCACAGAGGAGAGGCACTTGGGCAAAGAAACTAAAGTCTAGCAAAGCCTAGAATCCAAGAGCAGCTTCTCTCACTTTATTTCATGCTTACCAACCCTTTGAAACCACCCTGCAAGAGAGAAGGCATTGAATAAGACAGACTCACAGAAACTTCAGTGCTGACTCTTAAAACAATCTATGTTCAGGTGATTCAGGTGATATGTCTGTCAGGTGCAGGGATGAAAAGAATGGGAGTGTGCAGGGCCTGCATTTTGGATGTTTAATTTCAAGAAATGAAGTATATTGATATGTACATTGCTTCATTCTTAAATATATTGATAACCAAGGAGAAAATTTTCAAAGTTCATGCATAGTGTTGGCACTTCAATATCGCAAACCAAATGGGAATAAAGTATTTGAAATTCAAAGGATTGGATATTTCATATCTTTTCTCTTTTTGATCTTTTCCCAGCAGCCATTCCTAAAGATTTCTTTCCTCCTAAAGGAACTTTGGTCTTTGCTTCATTTTCTTTTTCTCCTCTCACTTCCAGATTTCTAGAATTTTAGGAATTCCAGACCTTCTGAGCTAGAAGTCATTCCTTTTAGAACACAGAGACAATGTGCTGAAAGAGGAAGGGCATAAATAGTAAGAACAATAGTAGTAGTCAGCTTGTGTAGAATATATCTAAAAAGTTATGATTACAGTGTTCTCAGTGCTATGTAGCTACATGCCTGGACTTGTGGCTACAAATAGTAGGAACTTGCTCTAGGCTGCCCACCATTATCATTATGTCAGTTTCCATTCTGGTGAGGAAACCACTACAATGTGGAAGCCTGTGATCTATCCAGAGTCACATGGCTTCCAGGCAAGTCTCAGACATTCAATCCACTCTACTCTTTTGCCATCACTTTGTTTCACTTCTGGGGGCATAATAAGTGATGAGGCTGGTCAATAGAACAACACTATGCTTATCGGCTAGAAGGATATCTAGTGAGTGTTTAGGTCTTTGTTGTGGAGGCTGAGGCTGCCTGGTAAGGATTTTGGTAGAATTAGAGTGAGCCCTCTGGAGAGGACACTGGATTTGCTCTGCATGGATAGTGAGAAAATTTAATTTGTTTTTGCCTGTCAGATAGTCTGAGGAAAAAGTTTCATCACAGAAAGGAAACATCACATCCCACGCCTTGGTTTGAATTCCATCAAACCTAGCAGTGTAACCTTGGGTCACTATTTCATTCTTCTGTGATTTAGGTTTTTTAGCAATACAACTAAGACAATAAGACTCCTTCTTTCACAGGACTATTCTGAGTATCAAATGAGTTACTATATATAGAACACACTTAATGCAAAGTAAGAGCTACTTATATTTGTATTCTTTGATACAGGCTGTGATTTGTTCACTCACTTGTCCCTGTGTTTTTGTTAGTTGATGAGGATATAGACTTATCTATTGAGTAAGGGGCTTTAACTTTCTTTATGAAGTCATTACCTAAACTACTTTTGTATTCAGACTGGTCCAGGAAATGTCAAAAGTGATTGTATATATTTGCAATCTGATGAGATTTTGTCTTCAAGTCTTCCCACTTTGTATATTTACAAGGAGACATTGGTAAGAGGATCCCATGGGCTTCTCACTACACAGTCTAGCTTCTGTCCACCATAACTTGTCTCACTCTGATTCAAGACCTTATTTGCAGGTATGATATGATTGAATATGAAACAACACTTGAAATAAGACAAATAAGGTGATTTTTTCTTAACCCATTTGAAGTTTACAGTGGGAAGGCAAGTGGTAATCGTTTCTGAGGTCAGAATGTGTTTATGTATAAGTGAAATATGTGTTTATTTATAAGCAAAATATGTGGTTCTAAGATGTTTGGATGTTCTCAGACGAGGATGTCTTCTTAGATGACAAACAAATATATTTAACACATAATTTAAAGAGTTTGTATATTTTGGGTTACCTCAGAGTCATCTTTATGGAGTTTGGAATTTCCAAAGAGAAAACAAGAAGTTGGTCATTCATTTGGTTTGCCAGAGAGAATACGGTACTTGAGACATATGTACATTGAAAACTATTCACTCTTTGTCTTAAATTCAAATTTAAGTAGGTGTTATATATTTTTATTTGCTAAATCCGGCAACCCTACCATTCATGTACTCTAAGTGAATGCAACACCAGCCGTCTTGGGAACAGAGTGCATCATGGGAATGCTAGTCTTCCAGGTGCTTCTCTCTATTCACTCCTAGAGAGAAGAGAAATGAGCAACGAAAGGCTTATGTTCTTTGGAATAATGATTATTTTAAGCTATGAATCTATCTTTGGCCTTTTCTTCCTTGCTCCTCTTCTCTATAGTTTTTCTTTTTGAAGATTGGAGTTATTGCCTTATTGCACAATTCTTAGTGCAATTTCTTTATATTTCTAGGTATACTCTATATACTTCTTCAGCTCAGATATTCTCCATGAGAACATATCTCTATTTGCATAATGGATGTTGGTACAAGGCCATCATATACCTAATTACATAATAAAAGTCAGTGGAAATGGTATTGATATACAGAACTTCTTTAACAGGCAAACTCAAGGAAGTACTTCCTATTCCCATGAACTGGAAAGAAATACCTATTACTTGATAACATCACCAGAGAGTGAAATCTGTGCCAGGATTTACTACACAATTAGTTAGTGATGATCCTTATCATATAGCGTTGGTTTGATTTTTGCAGCATGGTTCGAAAAGACTGGTGGAATCTTTTATTTCAAACATGGTCACTTTATGACAAAGTCATGAGAAAACACTCGGGGGTGGGTTCTGGCTCTGTATTAGGAGGAATTAGGTCATATGAAAACTGAAGAATGCGTCACCCCTTATGACACCATCATCTACCCTTGACCTCTGTGTATGCTGCCTTCTTCCCTCTAGCTCTTATTTGAACAATGAATAAAAAGTTGTTTAACAACATGAAGGGCTGTCTCTGAAAATAAACTTAGGTCCTGAGGAAGCTGAAGGAGAATCTGGCTAATCTTCCATCAGAGATATCAGCGAAGAGACCATCATTGATTATCTTCCTTGGTTTTCTTTAAGAGGTCTTCTATTGCCAAGACCCTAGGATTTTTTTCTTTCTTTTATATACTTGCTATGGACTGAATGTCTATGTTAAACTGTTTCCCTTGAATTGTGTTCAGTTGTTCGGTTTTCTGAATGTTTCCACCAAATTCACTTGTAAACTAATCCCTGGTGTAATAACATTAAGGAGTTGGAACCTATAGAATGTGATTCAGTCATGAGGGCAGTGCCCTTAAACAGGAGATTAGAGCTTTTATCAAAGAGAGGGAAGAGAACCCACTCGCTCTTCCACCATGTGAGGACACAACAAGAAGAGGTCTTTGAATCAGGAAGCCGACCCTAGCCAGACACTAAATCTGCCTGCACCTTGATCTTGGACTTCCTGGCCTCTAGAATGATGAAAAAATACATTTCTGTTTCCAAGCCACCCAGTCTGTGGTATTTTGTTATAGCAGCCCAGATGGATTAAGACAATTACTTTGTTTCTGATGAGACACTTATTGCATGAAAAATAAATCACTGCCTAGGAACCATAAAAGAAAATATGTTTGCATTTATACAAATTAAAAGCTTCTCTGTAGGCCCAATAAAAAGACACTAATAAATAAATATGAAATAAAGAAATGAAAAGAAAAAATGACAAACCAGGAAGAAATATTTGCAATATGAATCATAAAGCAAATTTCCTTAATTGACAAAGAACTCACAGAAAAGAAGAAGGAAATAAAGATGAACAATCAGATAGAATAAAGGGCAAAGGATATGAAAAGGCGGTTCGAAAGGAATGTAAATGGATAATAAACATATGAAAAGATGCTCAACCTCATTCATAATTAAAGAAATGCAAATCAAACAGAACAAGGGGAGATTATGGGATGACAAACTAAGAGTCTGATAATAAGGGCACCTGTGAAGTGGATGGCAACTGCGTTATCATACACCAGGGTGTATGAGAGTTCAAATGGCGCCATTGGTTTTTGAGGATAATTTGGGCGATATTTATCAAAATTATATTACTCATATACTTTTGGCTCAGTAATTTTACCCCAGGAATGTTCTTCACTAATGTGTTGCCTCGTGTATCAAGGTAGATATTCAAGAATGTCTGATGAAGTGTTGTTTGGAATCACCCAAAAATAAAGAAAAACAATACTGGAAACAATCTGTCACCAGGAAACTGGATAAATAAAAAGAAACTATTTGTACAACTCAATAGGAGGAAGACAATAATAGCAGGGTAGGTCTGCATGTGATTATGTGGGAAACTCTCCAAGATATATTATTAACAGAAGAAAGTAGAACATAGGACGGTGCATAAATTATGATCCATTTTGTATAAATATAAAGAAAGACTGTACACACATAAAAGGGGAATTCATTTTGCGGCGCATACTTATTCAATGCCTACAGTGTTTCGAGTACTTTTATAGTGCCTGGCACTGCAATGGTGAACACATTTCTATCACATCATCTTGTTTCAATTTCCTTTACATTACTTACCACTGCCTAAGCCAGTCTTATTTATGCACTTCTTGTTTTCTGTCTGTCCTCTCCCACTAGAGGGTCAAACGGAAGAGAGCAAGAACTTTCTCTCTCCTGTCCTCCATCTTATTGTCCACACTGGGCCTGGGATTGAGAAGCCCCCGCTGTGTAGGCACACAGGGTCAGGATTGAAAAGAGCCAGCTCTGTCTGGATCAAAGGGTAGAAGCTTCAGGCAGAGGGGAGGCAAGCGCCAGGTCCTGAAGGCGGGAACCCAGGTGGCAGATTTGAGGAAAACAGGGTGGCTGGTGAAAGTCGAGGGAAAGGAAGGGAGACACAGGGAGGTGTTGGGTGGGGGTGCAGAATCTGGGCCCTCTATGTGCAGAATGCTCTGAAGGAGGGGGAAGGGGTGGCAGAGAGCAGCTGGGTCAATCTCAGTGGTCTAGGTGAGAGACCAAGGAGGGCAGGGAGAGCTTCCTGGAGGAGGATGCAATAGTTAGCTGATCTGGAAGAACAGGTCATGGTTAGTTACTCTCTGATGGAGGAGCATGTAATCAATCTGGGCAGAAGATGCTGCATGTATCTGGCCTTGAGGTGCGAAACATCTTGGCAATGTAATTAGGACCTGTGCCTTGCTCAACAGTTTGAGATTATGGACGTGGAGAATAGCGCCTGGTGTCACAGGTAACTTGTTAGTCGTGCGTATAGTTCATGCTCATCAAATCCTTTTTGGTAGTTGCATTGAAAGTGATATATTCGGGGGGTGGGGACTGTGAATAAATGAATATATTTGGGGAGAGTACCGTTCTCCTGGGGCAGACACATGGTGTGGTGGATTTAGCGAAGACGAGATTTTTGAAGAACTTATAATTCAGTGTTACTAAAGACAGAAATAGAGCACTTGGCAGTCCTTGAAGCTCATTCTGTTCTTGGCCACTGGGATGTCCATGGAGACTCTCAGCTACTATTTCCAAACCCCTTCCTCTCCCCAACTAGCTTACAGAGCTTGTTAACTAGAGAAATGAGCTCCAACCGGACTGATATGAGAACGATCTGGGTGACTTTTTGTTGTTATTATTTTCTTCAAATACGTATCCCCTGGAGCCACACCCGACCTACTGAATCATAAGGAATTTGAGTGAACCCTGAGAATCTGCTTTCTTTAAAGCTCTGTGAGTGAGGTGGCTTCACATTTCTGGGACTGGCTAGAATGGGCTTCATTGCTTCTCTAAAAAAAAAAAAAAAACCAAAACAACAACAAAAAAACCAACTCTTTCACAACCACAGGAGGTTCAAAATGACATCCTGATGTGCAGAAAGAGGTAATATACCTTCTTCCATGACCAATTTACAACAGATAGAAATTGGGTCTGTTGCCACTGTGGTGAGTGAGCTCACCCGTCTTTGGTGCATCCCTACATCTCAGCTCAGCTCTTCCTCAGCCCAGAATGACAGCCCTAGTTTCTAAAGCATCAAAACCAGACTGTGGAGACACATTCTGATTCCTGAGGCTGATTTTTTTCCCACCACATCTCTTTACTCCTCCGAAAATAGTTTTTTTATGTTTATTATTTATTTTGAGAGAGAGAAAGAGAGAGTGCACAAACAGGGGCAGGGGCAGAGAGAGAGAGAGAGAGAGAGAGAATCGCAAGCAGGCTTCACACAGTCAGTGCACAGCCAGCCTGACACGGGGCTTGCTCATGACCTGAGCTGAAATCAAGAGTCAGACGCTAAACCAATTCAGCCACCCAAGCCCCCCACCAAAACATTTCTCAACTTTAAATGGCAACTTCCATTATTTTTTATTGAGTTTTGTCAGAGTAATCATTAGTTTGTTACTAGAACATCTGCTGCCTGCAGATGTTGAGTTGCTATGGCTGAAGGGGCAAGGATAAGCCCCCCTTCTATGCTCTGCAGCATCCGACCATGTCAAGAACCCATTTTTCATCAGAACCTCTCACCGCCCTGCTAGGAGCCAGGATGGTGGTGTGGAAAAAATGTTTCCTTTCTCCCTCAGAGTCAAACAAAATTCAGAGCTCTTATTCTACATAGGAGGCCCCATGGTGCTCCTTGGCCATGAAGAAAGGCTGAGAAGACCCTTTTTTCTGAGGCAAGTCCTACTGCCCTTTCATTCCCCTTTCCTCCTAAGCCTCTGGTGCCCCAAAGTCACCCTAGAATTACCTGAGAGTCACTCAGGGATCCCACCATCCTTAAAAAATTTTTTTTTAAGTGTTTGTTTATTTTTGAGAGAGAGCGAGCACGCACAAGTAGGAGAGGGTCAGAGAGAGAGGGGGACACAGAATCTGAAGCAGCCTCCAGGCTCTGAGCTGTCAGCACAGAGCCTGGCATGGGGCTCAAACTCACACTGTGAGATCCTGACCTGAGCCACCTAGGCGCTCCGGGATGCCACCATTTTGATGCTGCTGTATCGGTGATTTAATCCATGGGCTGGCAAACTACTGCTCAAAGCAGATTCAATCTCTACATATGGCTTGCAAGCTAAGAATGCTTTTTATGTTTTAGATGCTTGGGGAAAAAAAATCAAAAGAAGAATATTTCATGACACATGAAAGCTATATGGAACTCAAGTTTCAGCGTCCATAAATAAAGTTTTATTGGCAGAGAGCCATGTCCGGTCATGTCCATATTGCCTGTGGCTGCCTTCCCTCCGCGATGGCAGATTGGGATAGTCTTCACCAGGACCTTCTGCCCCTCAGAACCTTAAATATTTACTATTTGGCCCTTTATAGAAAAAGTTTGTCAATCCCTGGCTCCACCTCCTCTGATTAGATGGTGCTCATACTCAAACCTATTTAGATATGTTTTAAAGCATTGCACTTTTTGGTGTACAACTTCTTTTTGCAATGTTTTACTGGGCTTTCCATTCTCTTAAAAGCTTTTCTGGTGTCTCTGGTTCTATGAGAAACCCCGATCACTGTCGAGAGATTTAGGAAGGACGGGCAAAGCTGAGAACCACTGCTCCCTGGGGTGTTCATGTCCCTGTGGAATGTGAATTCAGCAATTCTCATCAGTATATATATATATATATATATTTTTTCTTTTCTTTTGACTGAGGCATATGTTCCTGTGCTGATACTAAGCAGGGCAAGGTACAGCAGATGACCTGACACACTAGCCTTTTCCCTCTTTCTATAGGAATTAAACTGGGATGTAAATTTATGGGTGTAATCGTAAGGCTATTTCAATATTTACACAAAATGAATCGTTCAGACTTCGAACAGTGCGAGTTGCCTGTTGCTGCCTCTCTTGGCTGGCCACACTGTGCCACTGAGTCCGAATGAAAGCTGAAAACCACGGCTCCGATGGACCATTTTGGAGGCTGTCAGTGCAATCTGGGGGCGGGTTTTATTTAATTCTGCCCCAAGCTGCAGAGCTGAGCTGAATGCCCACCCAGTGAGGAAGCTTCCTCAGCTAGGATTTGGTCTGCACATTTGGGATAAGTTAGTGAAACGATTTTAATGGATTCCTGACCCTGTTAGTTGCTCGTGAGACAGCATTTCACAAACACGTTGCCGTATTTACTTGCACGTTAACACTTTCCTCTGATTTCGAGAAGAAACTCTGAAGAGGTTTCCTCTATATCCTCCGCCCCCTTCTCTCCACATTTCCTTCCCCTCTGTTTTAAGAACATTGAATGATCACAGCTGGTGGTAGAACAGATGACTGAGAGAATACTCACTGCATGAAAGGGAAGTAGTTCATGTTTATTTTAATGAAGAGTGTTTCCGTGAAAAAAGCAAAACACTGAATCAGGCAGCCAAGCTATCCACCTCTAGGGAAGATCTACCACGTTGGCTCGTGTACCACCTCCTACAAGGCATTTTCCCCTCTTAGCTCTCCCAAATCTTGACAGGGCTCCCTTCGGTTGCAACTTCCAATGGGGTGTGTTTTTTAGGCCCTGCTATGAAGACAAAACTCTACGTGAAAACCAGTGGCCTCTTATCCATCATGGAGGCTCCAGCATCGTATGGCCTAGATTCATAGTTTCTTCTCTCTGTTCTACAGTTTACTCACCTGCTTCAAGTGGACAAAATACCTACTGGCTGGAGTCCTTGAGCAGATTGAAAGCCAATAGGTTTAGGACCATGCCTGCATATCATCATTATTTAACACTGTCTAACAGCATGTAAACATTACTAAATGTAACACTAGGGTTATGATTATAACTCTTATATTTTATCAATGCAAGAAGTTTATGGCTGTTTGGCACCAGTTTGGATGGAAGAACAAAAACTCTGTGTACAGGAATCACTGTATTTACCTTTCCTTTCTTCTGTCTTCCCTTCCCAACTGCCGATGATGATGATGCGGGTGGTGAGGATGATGATGAGGAGGATGAATTATTTTAGGGTTTGGTGGATAGTGAGTTTTTATTATTTCATAGATTCCTGTAGCATGGATTCATAACTCGAGGTCCAAGGAACCTCAAGAGGGAGCTTCAGAGGCCTATCAGTGCCCTGAAAACATACAAATGTTTTAATGTGTCTGTGTGTTTATGCATTTTTCTAAGGATAGTGTCTGTAGATTTTTGTCAGAGTCTCAAAGGGATGCAAGCCATAGAGAGTGTAAGAGTACTCTAGGGAGTAAGTTCTTCATAGTGCAAAAGTACAACACTGCCAGAAAATTTGAGGCTGCTTGGCTCTCCTCTGTAAAGATTCTAAGGTACCAGAGGGGCACCTGGGTGGCTCAGTCAGTTGAGCAACCAACCTCAGCTCAGGTCATGATCTCATGCTCATGAGTTCAAGCCCTGCGTCGAGCTCTGTGCTGACAGCTCAAAGCCTGGAGCCTGCTTTTGGAGTCTGTATCTCCCTCTCTGCCCCTCCCCTGCTCCCACTCTGTCTCTCAAAAACAAACAAACAAACAAACATAAATAAATAAATAAAACATGAAAGATACAAATAAATAAATAATGATTCTTAGTTTGGTACCAGAATTGATGAGGCTCAGATAAAATTATGATTCATAAGTATCCAAGTCTTTGATTCTCTTTCTCTGGGATCAACTCCTTACACATCTCATGACATGGTGACCTAGCTGCCAGTATCCTACATGAAGCCAATCAAAGGTCCCTGAATCTCGTTTTATTTGTCTGCTTTTTATGAGAATTACAGGGGGCTTGATCCAGATAATTACCTACCTCTCACTTTAAAAGTAAATGGGGCTTGGAGGTGAGGGAAAGGGAAATTTGGGAAGTCAGTACTTTTATACTAATTTCTACCCAAAGGAAGACAGAAATTAATGCAAACACAGCGAGGAGCAAGTTTCCTTGGGTTTCTATAGCAGACGTCAGCCTAATGCTTTGCGTGTGTACGTATGAGCCACTATGAGTATCCATAAAGAATGCAAAAGCGAATCAGGCATAATCACCAACTTAGCAGAGGTGAAATCAACCATAGGGACCGTGAAACGTTTCTGAAACTTGCCAGCAAATCCTTGTCTGGGCACTTCCTTCTGGCTCTGTGTCCCCTGCTACGTTTGCCTAACTAGACTGATGGGGGCAGTGGAAAATTCCAAACTGAGGGTGTTCTTTTTTTTTTCCTTCCCCCTGCAGTGCTGAGCTTTAACAAAAAAGGGGAAAAAAAAGAAGTATTCTTTCTTTCCACAGCAAAGAAGAAAAAATTAAAGTTGTATGACTGTTATAAATATTACATGCTTGGGGCACCAGTACCAGTATATCTCCACATTCCAAGGCAGGTTGGAAGTAACCCCTTTCCTGCTGCAATAGAATTTTAGGCTTGATGCATTTCTAATGACAAGGTTGCACCTAACTTTTTGTTTGTTTGTATATTAGCAAGAAACTTGATAAGAGGACCTCAACTGTTTATTCTGAAGATCTTGGCAATTAATGGAAGATTGTTTTCTGCTTCCTATCCTCCAGGCATGAGCCAGTGTATTTACATTCAGCTTTTACTGTATCAAATTAGGGTGTATGACCACATAAGTTTATATACATCTATATATTTTGATGTTTTGATACTCGCATGATGCTTCTTTCCATGATGTATCTTTCCGTGTATATGTTTTTGCCTCTGAGGATCAAGCAAATGGTACTACTTTTACACTATATTTATGTTACTTTAATACTGGAAATTCAAGGTGTCACCAATGCCACAAAAAGTCACTGGAATATCAAAGAGAAAAGGTCAGGAAATCAGCTTCTTATAACCACAAACCTTGTTGGTAATTAGCAGGCAGAGAGAGGATGTAAATAAAGTTCAGGAAGCAGCTATTCGAAAGATCATGAATCTTCTTTTTACTGTTAGTTTGTGCATTTGTCTTCTTTTTTATTTTATGTTTTATTGAAACATAATTAACATACAGTGTTATTAATTTTAGATGTACAGTATAGTAATTCAATAATTCTCTATATTACTCAGTGCTCATCATGGTAAGTGTACTCTTAATCCCATTCACTTATTTTACCCATTATCCATCCACCTCTCTGGCAACCACCAGTTTGTTCTCTGTATCTAAGAACCCGTTTTTTGTTTGTATTTTTCTTCTTTTTGTTTTTTTCTTCTGAAATTCTATGAGTGAAAATGTATGGTATTTGTCTTTTTCTTATTTGACTTATTTCAGTCAGCTTTATGTCTTCTGCATCCAGACCCATCCAGGTTGTTGCAAATGGCAAGATTTATTCGTTTTTTCAACTAACTATTCCATCACACACAATGCGTGCACGTGCACACACACACACACACGTGCGCACGCGCACACACACACACTCATAATAAAACCTTGGATTGTGAGGAACTTGTTCTGTGAGTGTTCCACAAGATGAGCAAACATTTCTAATAAATTTTAACTTGATAAATGACCGATGTCTTACAATATGATAAATGAACGACATCTTGAAATACTACTAGTATGATGAGATGCCAAACATCATCACATGATCACAAATGAGCCAATGGTTCTTGAAATTCGCTTTGATATACAAGTGCTTTGGATTACAAGCATGTTTCTGGAACAAATTATGCTTGCAAACCAAGGTTTTACACACACATATAGCAGTTTTTCTTTATCCATTCATCTATTGATGGACACTTTGGTTACTTTTACATCTTGGTTATTGTAAATAATGCTGCCAAGAAACAGGTGCATATATCTTTTCAAATTTTTGTTTTTGTTTTCTTGGGTAAATAGTAGTGGAATTACTGGATCATATAGTAGTTCTATTTTTAATTTTTTGAGAAACCTTCCTACTGTTTTCCACAGTGGCTACACCAGCTTGCATTCCCACCAACAGTGTACAAGGGTTCTTTTTTCCCCACTTCTTAGCCAACACTTCTTATTTGTTGTCTTTTGATTCTAGCCATTCTGACAGGTGTAAGGTGATATCTCGTTGTGGTTTTGATTTGCATTTCCCTGATGATGAGTGATATTGAGAAAGAAGAACAAAACTGGGAGTATCACAGTCCCAGATTTCAAGTTATACTACAAAACTGTAGTCAACAGAATAGTATGATACTGACACAAAAATGGACACATAAATCAATGGAATAGAATGGAGAGCCCAGAAATACATCCACACTTGTATGGTCAATTAATCTTTAACAACAGAAGAAAGAATATACAAAGGGGAAAAGACATCTTCAACAAATGGTGTTCAGAAAACTGGACAGCTACATACAAAAGAATGAAACTGGACCACTTTTCTTATATCATACACAAAAATAAACTCAAATGGATTAAATAAATGTGAGAACTGAAACCATAAAACTCCTAGAAAAAAAACACAGGCAGTAATTTCTTTGACATCAGCCATAGAAACATCTTTCTAGACATGTTTCCCCAGGGAGGTGGAAAAAAAAACTACTGGGACTACACCAAAATAAAAAAAAAAAAAAACTTTGCACACTGAAAGAAACCATCAACAAAATGAAACAGCAACCTACTGAATGGAAGAAGATATTTGAAAATTAAATAAGGGGTTAGTATCCAAAATATATAAAGAACTTCTACATTTCACCATTAAAATCCAACTAATCCAATTTAAAAAATGGACAGAGGACCTGAGTATACCTTTTTCCAAACAAGATGTACAATTGGCCAACAAATACATGAAAAGATGCTTGTAGGAGCATTAATTTAAGCAAAGAAGGTCCTTGAGAGAGGGAATGAAATCCCATGCACCTCAGACACCTAAACTCCTTTTGATGATCATTATCAAAAGAAGAAAATATGTTAACTTTTCCCTTTCATTTTAGGATGATAAAATGATAGAATCAGAGTTTAGAAGATTTTGAATGACCTCTATTTCTCAAAGAAGGCTTAAAACAAAAGCCACCAAAACTGACTGGCCAAGTTGAAATTGATCCTCAGATGCACTAGCCAGAGTTCTTGTCCTTGAAATAAGATATTGCATTGCTCATACTTGAAAGAAACAATGGTGTTGGTTCTTATACTCTTGATTTCATCTCCTTCTCTCTGCCCGTGGTTAACAAGTCTCATCTCCCTGATGGATAGAACCATGAAAATGCTTATAATAGCACATGCAGTCCTTATTTACAGTATGCCCTATTTCCCTTCAGGGCAGAGAACTTTACAGTTACTGTGAATAACTTGCATTTGCAAAGCTGCTCCGTGCCATGTTTATTCTTCTGGTTTCAGAACTTAATACAGTTTCATGCACATGGTGAGCCCTCATTAACTATTTGTTGAATAAATGAGTGAATGAATGAGTGATGCCATCTCACATAAGAGCTACCAGCTGAAAGAGTAAGTCCACAGAGCCTTAGACACAAGCAGACCTGGATTGGAATCACACTCCCACTACCTGCAAGCTGCTTGACCTTGGGGGACCTACTTAACCTCTCTGATCATGGTTTCCTCATTTCCTAAATTTGTTTTTTTAATGTTTTATTTATTTTTGAGATAGAGATAGAGACAGCGTGAGCAGGGGAGGATCAGAGAGAGAGGGAGACACAGAATCCGAAACAGGCTCCAGGCTCTGAGCTATTCCTTAGCACAGAGCCCGACACGGGGCTTGAACCCATGAACCGTGAGATCATGACCTGAACCGAAGTCAGATGCTTAACTGACAGAGCCACCCAGGTGCCCCTCCTCATTTCTTAAATTTGGATAGTGGTGTATACCTTGCATTTATTCAAGAAGACTTAGAAATCATTAGTAAACATAATTTGCCTGGTGAATAATAAATGATTAGTAAATGATGGTGGGGGGTGCTTATTGCTAAAACATAGGATAGAAAATCTAAGATGACTTTTTTTGAAACTCAAGAGAAACTGTTCATCTGATTGAAGTTTATTCCTTTCTAGTCAGTTACGGAGTGGGCTTCGATTATATTTAAAGCATCTCTAGAATCCTATTATTTTAAACTTCAGGAAGTGTAATAATTTTGTCTCTCCCCCTTGTAAGTTTCTCATGTTTCAAATCTCATGTTGAAGGTTCTAGCCAAACTGAGCTGGTAAGATTTATATTTCTGTTTGCTCTCTTTCCCCTGAGCCTAAAGGCTGTCCATAGACTTAGGAATGCCAGTTCCAGCTCCGAAGATGATCGTAGAAAGTGTAAAAATCCAAGATCTTCTAAATATGTATTGGTACTGGATTGGAAAGTGTCAGCAGTACCTGGTATGCATTGTTTATGTCACGTATCCTTATGATAAACTCACCCATGAATTAATGCATTCTCTCTGTGTGTCTTCCCCCACCTCCTTTGTTTATTCTTTGTGCTATACCTTTCATCCCTACCACTTATTCATTCCGTAAGAGGTGCCTGTATCTCCCACTCCTCTTCACCCATTTTGCACACGTCTCCACCCCCACCCCTCCAGCAACCACCAGTTTGTTCTCTGTATTTATGGCTGTTTTTGCTTTTTGTTGTTGTTGTTATTTGTTAACTTGTTTTGCTTTGTTTTGGTTTTTAGATTCCATATATAAGTGAAAACATGGCATTTGTCTTTCTCTGGCTTATTTTAAACAGCATATTACCTTCTAGGTTCATCTATGTTATTTAGGTGGCAAGATATCTTTCTTTTTATGGCTGAGTAATATTCTATTGCATATATATACAACATCTTCTTTATCCACCTATCAGTGGACACTTAGGTTGCTTCCATATTTTGTCTACTGTAAATAATGCTACAGTAAACATTAGGGGTGCCCATATCTTTTCAAATTAGTGTTTATTTAGTTTGGGTAAGTAGCCAGTACTAGAATTACTGGATTATATGGTATTTTTATTTGTATTTTTTTGAGGGACCACCACACTATTTTCGACAGTGGCTACACCAATTTACATTCCACCAACAGTGCATGAGAGTTTCTATTTCTCCACATCCTCGCTACTACTTGTTGCGTCTCATTTTTTTTTTGATTCTGGCCATTTTGACCAGTGTAGGGTCATACCTTATTGTGATTTTGATCTTCATTTCCGTGATGATGAGTGATGTTGAGCATCTTTGCATGTGTCTATTGGCCATCTGTGTGTCTTCTTTGGGAAAAGTGTCTGTTCAGGTCCTCTGCCCATTTCTTAATCGAATTTCTTTTTGTTATTATTGTTGTTGTTTGTTTTTTGGTGCTGAGTTGTATAAGTTCTTTAAATAGTTTGGATATTAACTCCTTACCAGATATGCCATTTGTAAACATCTTCTGCCATTCAGTAGGTTGTCTTTTTGTTTTGTTGATGGTTTCCTTCACTGTGCAGAAGCTTTATTTTGGTATAGCCCCAATAGTTTGTTCTTGCTTTCTTTGTTAAGAGCATTGTGGCCAATGGAGAGCAGCACAACCCTTTCTGTATATCTGATTGGTGAGCTGAATGAAGCTTACTAAGTGCACAGATGGGTTTCACCAATTTGGGTTGACCCTTTCTGCAGCCTTCTTCTGAAGCCGCTTTCTATTGCAATTTTCTCATTAGGGATGACGTTAAGGAAGGTAGAACTCTGCAAATAGATTTTCACATTTACAGCTTCAAGGCCTAACTGTTCTTAAAACTTTCTAGCCAAGCACCGTCAACTCCATTAGGTTGCATACAGTGAGTGATTTAGGGAGATGAACCAATAGAAAATATTAGCTCTCCAAATGTAACATAATTCACTTCCAATGCAGACAAGCCTGCATTACAGTAAGAATCTTCTTCTTTCCAGAGCTAGGTGCTATTTTATTTAATCCTCACACGGGCCCTAAGGCAATGAGTGTAATTTCTTCTTAGTATAGATGAGAAAACTGAGGCAGATTTAATAATTTAACAAGAGTCAGAAATCTTGTAAGTGGGAGAGTCAGGATTGGAAGCCAGGTCTATCAGACTTGTATCTGTTATGCCTAAGACCTGGGAATATCACAAAGACCCCTCTGTAGGGCTCATCTTTGGGAGCTCACAGCTGTTCTACATACATAACTACCATGCATGGCCAGTGTGGCATCACGAGGAAGTTTATGTAAAAAGATTGACAAATTCAAAGGGATTTGAAGATTCTTAGAGGAAGTAGTATGTGAAACAAACAAGAAGGAATCAATTGGAATTTCCCCTTTTTGTTTGCCCTCTGGGGACAGGCAAGCTCAGCCACAGGTTGATACTGGCAGGAAACAGGAGAGAGAGGGAGGGCAGAAACTAGCATGTCCCTCACCTTCTGTTTTGGACGTTGTCCCCAGCAGAGGCTGCATCTCCTTTGATCCAGCTCCTATGTCTTTTTCTCCATGGCCCAGCTCATGTTGGGTTCCAGTGCCTGTCACGTACGTGCCTTTGGATCCCGAGCTCCTGTCTTTCCCTCCAGTTCCAAGGGTCAGAGAGCTTCTTGCTGTGGGTAATTTCTACACTGCTCAGTGTCCCCTATTTGTGGGCTCAGCTCCTCAATCTACCCTCTGTGAAAGCAGTTTGCTTCATAATCTTCCCTCTGCTTGAAATACCGAAGGTGCTTTTTGTTTATGTGACTGGACCCCGCCTGATGCAGAACCCTAGACTATCAAACTGGCATATTGTTTTTAAAAACTGTATTGAAAAGAACCTATCAAGACCAGGGTCATATGGGGGCGCCTAGGTGGCTTAGTCGGTTAAGCCGTCTCATTTCGCTTAGGTCATGATCTCGCGGTTTGTGGGTTCGAGCCCTGTGTCGGGCTCTGTGCTGACTCCCAGCTCAGAGCTGGGAGCCTGTTTCAGTCTGTGACTCCCTCTCTCTCTGAGCACCCCCCCCCCGCTCACCCTGACTCTCTCTCTCCTAGAAATAAATAAAACATTAAAAAAATTAAAAAAAAAAAAGACCAGGGTCATATGACTTTGAAGAGAGCAAGGACTGCTTGGGACAAGAATAGAAGGCTGAGGTTCTGAATTTAGGCTACGGAGACTGTTTGTTCTTGACATCGAGCCTATAGATTTGCTGTGGAGAACTTTACATTGTGTGAATACCTTATTGAAATTCGACCCATTCTCTGAAACACAGCTGAATTGAAACAACCCCAAACTAGGTCTCCCGGACAAGTCACTCGAGATGCTAAAGGCAGCAAAGCTACGTTACGTTCTTTAAAATTTATCTTCAGATCCCATAGTATAATCTAATGCTGGAGCAGTAATTATGGACTAAAATGCCATTCCGTGCTTTTTTAAGAAAATGGAATAAAAGGGAAAGCACAAACCTATAATTTCATATCTGTCCAGTGGGTGGGCTATGGCAGCGGCTGCCATGGCCTCTGTCACTCTCTGCCATTTAAGCAGATTTCAACACTTCAGTGTCCCTTAAGTACAAGTGGGGTCTCCTTAGATTCACCAGTGTTCTAGCACCTTCCCATCCTCCCTGCAGGTGATAGAAGAGGATCTTTCCAGCCTTGCTCAGAAGTGACTAGAATTTACTTGATTTCCTCTTTTGGACCTAAAGAGGTTTCTCCTTTCCTTATAATTTCTTCAGGAGCTCCTAAGATGTCATCCCTAGGTCGTTTTCCTCTTCTTGTCTGTCTGTCTTCCTTTCCCAAAAGAAACACCCACATAGCAGATTAATCCAGATCCCAGCGTACGGAGTCAAGAGTGGGTGGCCTGTGCAGTTTGGAAAAGACTCCGCAGCAGACTCTGAATTGGACCGCATCGAAGAAGCTCATGGGATGTGATGTTCATGCTCGCTTTTCTTTGCCAGAGTGAACATGCCTGAACCTGTCAGCTGCTCTGTCCCAGGCCATGCATGTCTTCTTATCAATATCTGAATGAGTTCTTTTAACTTAGAACTTTATAGACATGAAAAAGATTAGTGAAGAAGGACTGTATCTATACCTCAGTGCAGTGTGTGTGTGTGTGTGTGTGTGTGTGTGTGTGTGTGTGAGATATAGAGAAAGCCACAATAACACTCCACACATATAGTGTGTGTCTTAACTACCAAACCTTTCTTACAAAGTGCTATGGTATCTCTCTGGCCCTGAGAGCATCATCTCTGGCAATTGGCTCTTCTGTCCCCTGTGGGCTCCTTTCAGGATCTTCTCTCAGCTCGTAACCCACAGCAAATCCTGCCTGCTAAAGTCACACCTATCACTGGTGAGCGTCGGGGCTGATGCACAGATTGCATATAGTACCCAGCCTTCAGGATGTACAGTTGTTTTAGGAGTAGAAAGATTCAAGATTAAGAGCACAGATTTTAGTAGGAGGCAAAGCTGGGCTTGAATTCTAGCTCTGCTACCAACCACATTGTGGGCTCTGGAAAAGCAAACTCTTAAGCAAACGTTTCCTCAGTTATTAACAATAAATAAGCAAACAAATAAATGAATAGGAATAATGGTACCTCCTCCAAGGGTTATGCAGGAGAAATGGAATCATATATGCAACGCGCTTCACCAAACTCTGCACGATTGTCCCATGGTACGCACTAAATGGGAGCTGCCCTGCTAATACTGGGTAACATCCTTTCCTGGGGGGAGTGTGCTGATCCCCCCAGTTAGGCGCTTCCTCGCTGCTCCATGACCCCATGAGTGCTGCGGAGTTGCTACAGACTCAGGCAGTTGCCCAGTGTCTGGGACCTGTCCCTTCTGCTGTGCAGAAGCACCCGCCTGAATCTGGTGGGATCGCAGATCTCTGAAACGATACCCACTTTATTCAAAATGTGTTTATTTCATGGGCATTTCCTGTGTCTCCTTACTGAGTTCCTGCATCCATGTGCTGTTGAACATCTCTTTTCCTGCTCGGTAGAGGCCATTCATGGATGCAGAGGGGTTGCAAAAGCAATATGGGCTTCAGGGTCCAACAGACTTGAGTTCAAATGCCCATTCAAGTACTTCTACATTTTGTAACGTAGAGTAATTCACTTAAGTCTTTATATTTCATTCCTTAAAAAGTCTGACTCATAAAGTGGTTCTGAAGCTAAAATTTAATATAAAAAATGTAGCCCGATGCCTGCCGCTTAATAGGTGCTGGATGAGTGTGAACCTGTTTCCCAGTACGTATGTAGGTAACGTGTGTTCAATTGGACAAGGACTCTTTTTCAACCAGGTGAAGTGTGTTTCCCCACATTTTTGTTTATGATGAGCGAGGTTAATACCATCCCCCAAACGTGCTAGCCTCTCCGTCCTGAAAACTCACGAGACAGTTCTTAAAATCACATATTTACCACATTTAAAATTTTTTTCCTGGAGTCATTTTTGATCCAGACCCAGAACAGCATCCTACACAAAGGAAACACTGGAGGAGAAAGTGATTCCTTGAATAAATGAGCGCACATTAGTTGGCATAAGTGGATATCTCCCAATAGGATCTGGTATTGTTTGGTTTCAAGCAAAATCCAAACTTAGTTTATGTATTCCTTAAATCATCTTCTTCCTTATGATTATTCCCAGGGTTGAAAAGAGGATTATTAACACAAAGCACATGGCATCACATTAATGAACTCAAATTAATGCTTATTCTTTTTTTTTTTTTAGTTTGTAGATAAAGTTATATGATCTAAATGTATATAACAACGAGAATAATCCCACTCACTTTGTATTTTGCTGGTAAAAAAATTATAATGTTTACTCAAGCTTTCTTTCTGGAAGCATTTGGGATAAAGATGAAGGAGGGTGAAAGGCAGAAGCAAAGAGAGAAAAATATGAGGCCAGAAAAATATGAGGTCAGGTTTTGAAAGGGTGAAAGCTGGATGAATAAGGACAAGAATGTGATTTGCAGCAAGAGCAAGGGCATACATTAAAGACAAAAACAAAAAAATCAGAACAACGGTCATTTTTATCCATGGACCGTGGGGTACTGGCAACCTGAATATAGGCCAGTTCTTCATGGATTCATTCATTCATTGATTCAAAACCACACGGAGTTCACCTGCAATGCGCCAGGCTCTATTCCAACGTCAAGAACAATCTGGTACTACTCCTGACTTGGATTCTGATGGTCTCCCTGCTTTATCCATCTTCTGAGAGTCCTGTGGTTCAGCTGGTGAGTCTTTGATTTTTAGATTCATGGGGAAGTTTGGTTTCGGGATCCCTGCCTCAATTTGTCATCATTTCTGCGCAGAGTCTTACTTACCTTCTCTTGAGATTTAACGCCCAAAAGCAAGAGCACGATCTGTGGACTCAAAGGGTCCTCCCTCAAGTTCTGTCTTTGGGCGAGTTATGTAAGCTCATCCTTGAAAACGGGAATTGTAATGCAGGTGAAGGACGTAAAAGTATAGTGAGAAAAAATACCCTAATATGTCAGTGTTTTGACTGGCACAATGGAGGCAATAAACTTTATCCTAACACTGTATACAATAGCCCTCTCTTAAGAGGTGGATTTTTGGTTTAGTCTGTGATAAAGGAAGAGTCACAAGGAAGGGAAGAGTTGAACCATCATTCTGTGAGCATCTGCTGAAAGGATTTGGTTGGGGGTGGGGGTTCTCCATCCATGGCCACTCCCTGCTTGGAGCCTTCTTCCCTATAGAACCGAGTTCTTGAGACCTTGTGACTGACCTTGATCTGTCACATTCATGTATTTCTTACTTACTTTTACTTGTTTTTTGATGAGCACTTGCTAGAGGATGCATCCAGATTTTAAGGAGGTAGGGGCAGCTTTGACTGTGTTTTCAAGGTCTTTAGCATGAAGTTTTCTTTACATTGGTCATGGAATCCACATTTGGATTAGACTCACACTGGAACATCCAATCTGCTTCTGGCACCCTGCTACTTACTCTCGCATACATTCTTTCATTTAATCCTGTCAGGTGGGGAGTACTGAGTCCATTGAACAGGTCAGGAAATTGAGGCAAAGAGGGTTTAAGTAACTCATCCGTAGTGGCATGTGTAGCAAGCTGTAGGGCTGTAAGTCTAAATCTGAAGTCTCTCCCAACACAGTTAGCTTTCCAGTCTAAAAAGGATTTGAGAGATGTAAAGGATATTTGAGGTAATGTCACCTAAGTCTGTGATTTTGGGGAAGCAGAGAAAAGGACGTATTGAAGTTAAATGAACCAAGATCACATCCTCGATCCTGACAGAACCAGAATTAAAACTTGGTCTCCTGGGTCTCAAACTCTGTTCATTAGGAGCTGATACATATCCTTTCCCTTCACCATCTGTTGATAATAGAAATGTTATTTATTTTATAAAGGAAGTTCCAAACAAAGCTGAAAGCTCCAGCTCCAAAATGGAAGAGGAAAACTGAAGTCCTCTCCTAGCCACGGCCGAGGAAGTTTTCCATTTAGGTTTTCTGCCATCTTGCGTCTGGTGCAGAGATCAGTAAACTACAGCCTGTGGGTCAGATCCAGTTTGCCGCCTGTTTTTATAAACAAAGTTTTATTAGAATACAGCCATGCCCATTTGTTTACATATCAACCATGCCTGCTTTCTATTTTCCTGGTACAAAGGCAAAGTTGAGTAGTTGGGACAGAGATGACATGGCCCTTAAAAAACCTAAAATATTTACTATTTGCCCTTTACAGAAAGTTTCCCCACCCATGCTGTAGTTGATACTTGTTTTCCTAAAGGTCTAAATTTATATTTTTAGTAAGTTGTTTTTCAATGATAGATGATAATGCATCATGGAGATGTTATCAAATTTCAGATCCAAAGGTCCAAACGTTTCTGCTCCACATAAACCCGTATTTTTAAATCTGGACTTTTCTTTGCCTTAGAGAGCAAATTTAGAACAAGGCTCAGCTATCCAGATAATAGCATGACACTTTTTCAAAGTATTTTTTCCCCACCAAACAAGAAATATAACCCTGTCAGCAGCTCAATAAGCCAAAATACGATGAATGAGCAATCAAGGAATATATACATATTTTGTAGAATATTCTTGATGAGTTGAATTCTACCTGAATCCAGCCATTCTTCATGTGTTCGTTCTTATTACGGTTTGACTAAAGTAACTGCTGTCACGTTTCTTCTTACCGTCATCTGGCTTATGTTTCTGCTTACATACATTGAAAACAAAAAGGCGCACAGAGCAAAGCACACACAAGTTTTAGATGAGTTTAACTTGATTTCAGCCATGATTGGTGCTGTTTTACTTGGCACCCTTGTGTCACATAATTAAAGCCAGATAAAGCAGAAATTGGTTGCTAATGTGGAAGTTGTCATAGAAAAAAGGAAGTTCCTATCTTTGAGGAGCACATCACATTAACTGGGGAAAATACAGCTCTTGCTCTCCAAAGACTGACTGACTGCCCTTTTCTGTAGAAAGAAGTTATTGCTGCTCAATGGCTGCCCAGTCAAGAATTAGAATTCCATTCCCTCTTTCTTGCCCCCTTTATATTGAGACAAGGTCTAATGACCAATTACTGCCAATAGAATGTGACAGAAGTGATGTGTGGTGCTTTCTTGTTGAGGGGTTAAGGAGTGCCTTCTTCACTCTATATTTCCATACTGGATGGAATTGAAGGATTAGAAACCCTGAGTGGGGGATGCCTAAGTGGCTCAGTAGTTAAGCATCCAACTCATCATTTTGGCTCAGGTCATGATCCCACGGTCGTAGGACTGAGCCCTACATGGGGCTCCATGCTGACAGCATGGTGTCTCCTTGGGATTCTCTCTCTCCCTTTCCCTCTGCTTCTCCCCTATGTATGTTCTCTGTCTCTCTGTCTCTCTCTGTGTCTCTCTCTCTCAAAATAAATAAAAATAACTTAAAAAAAACATAAAAAAGAAAACTCTGATGGGACCACAAGACAGAAGGAGCTAAGGTCCTCAAGTCACTGCTGAATCTTCCCATCAGAGAGTCAGTGAGCCAGAAACAAATTTCTGTCATGCTAAACCACTGGGATTTGGGAGTTGTATCTGCTACAGCAGCTAATATTACTTTAATTAATGCTCTAATCTATAATTCTATTTTTTTCTGTTGTGACACCCCTTTAGTGTGAACAATTTCCAGTGACAGTGGTTCTTACGACTGAACACAACCATCTTCTGGATGGACACTTCCCCATATTTCTGAGCAGCTCTATTCTTCTGTTCTTGGTTAATTGGCCCTAACAAAGGACACAATTTTGGAGCCAAAATGAACTTTGGAAATCACAGTCCAACCAACTTCTTTATAGATAATTAACTGAAGTGTATAAATGACATCTAATGATACGGTCATGGTCCCATTGCTAATTACCATCAACACAGGCTCTAGATCTCAGGTGTCTTGATTCCCACTCACCCCACCCAAATTAAATTTAGTGTAATTTTTTTAACATTACCATGGTATACCTTTTAATTCTGTTAGTTTATACTTAAAATTATGTTAGCTCTTGGGGTTGGGGAAAATGTAATATTAGCGTTAAGGCAAGAAGTAGGCTATGTGACATCTTTCAGCTATACAGTTATCTACAAGAGGGATTTTCCAAAACAGAAATGTATTTGGAAATGCATACATTTGTTTATTTTGTAATGGATTATTTAGGGTGCCATATCATTTCCTTCTAGATCCCATACCATTTATTGAAGTTCACTTCCCATTTATCTCTGGGGAAAAGTGCCCCTAGTCTGGGTGAGTTGTCAGGTGGAGAAATTGCTTACTGTAATTTATCAGAGACGTTTATAAGTAAGAAGGGACATCCACTAAGTGACATGCCCTACAATCAGAGAGTCTGCTTTTGGGAGCCCAATCACATACCTCAAGATAAAACAGAGATGAGTGATAGTTTCTTGAAAATGTTGGGAGCTCAGAATAGAAATCCCAATAATGAGCACCTCATTTCCCATCTTGGTTCTGAACATGTAGAAAAATAAAACAGAGAATTAAAAATTAGGCCATGTCTACGGCCATATCACAGAATGTGCCTGATCTCATCTGATCTTGGAAAAATTAGCCTGATATATCACCTTTATCATTGAGATGCCAGATCAGAGGACTTGGGATGAGGGCCCCTCATTCAGAATTCCAGAATAGGGTGCAGGCAAAACTGTTCTTCAGTAAGCCCCCTCCCATGGAGCTGATTTGGGTTCTGGAAGAACAGCTGACTTCATGAAAGAGGAAGGGAGGGGCGGAGCAGAGCATGACAATGGTCTTAAATTAATTGAGCTGGTGTCACAGGAAAGAAATGTTAGGAGCAGAGAAGAAGGGCTACTGTGGTGGGTAGTCCGGGGTGGGGGTGGGGGTGGGGAGCAAGAATGAACATTTCCTGGGTATCTACCAAAACTTTCATTATTCTAAGTGCTTTACAAAATAATATTGGTTGTCTTCCTAGCCATCTTGTGATGAAGCTCAGCAGTCAGTGGGAAAATGAAGGGGAACCCGCTGGCAGAGCCTGGTCCTCCCCTTCTTCTTTTGTCAGGCATTGGACTCATCCCTGCAACTCTTGCTCTCCTCCTCAGCAAGCTGAAATAGCCTGCTTTTCCCAGGCTGACAGACCTAAACCGGTTCCAGTTGCTTTTCGACTTGTTTCTAGGCTTTGCTTTTTTCTCCTGGCAGATTAAACACATAACAATGTGAGAACACACTTTTTTCTCTTATTTAAGACTCAGATCCTGTCAATTCTCTTACACAATTGTCTTCCCTCTGTCCCTATAAAATAAACATGTTGATGAGCAATGTTCAAAATGACATTTGAACATTTTTTTTTTTAAAGTTACATGCTTGCTTGGAAAATCAGTCATTTCTGCATATTACTGTAAATCTTCATTTATAAATAGGCTCCCATCGCCTATGTCTCCGGATGGTTAAACTTAATGCCACTGAAAGCAGAAAAGATTTCCCCAGCTCTCCGTTTGCAGAGCTGGGATGCATTCATTGTATTAAAATGAGGAAGAGTGCATTTCAATAATTCACACCATCACAGTGAAGTCCTTGCATTCGTTTTTATTGCTGTTTAACAAATTACAACAACCTTAATGGTTTAATATGACACTCATTTATTACTCTAGGTTTTGTAAGTCAGCCATCCAGATGGGCTCAGCTATACTCTTATGGGGCCCAGGTGAAGGTATCAACTGAGTTGGGCTCCAAGCTCATTCAGGCTATTAGAAGAATTCTATTTCTGTGGTTGTAGGATGAAGGTGCCCATTTTCTTGCTTGCTGTGGACCAAGGACAGCTCTCAGCTTCTGGAGGATCTTACATATCATCCTCTCCTGCATCCCAAGTCCCTCTCTGACTTTGAATCTCTCTGACTTCCTCTTCTATGACCAGCCAGAGAAAATTCTCTGTTTTTAAAAGAGCTCATGTGATTGGATTAAGGCCCTTGGTTAATCTCTACATCTTAGGGTGATTGCTTAGGATGATAGCTGCAAAATCCCTTTGCTGTGGCACTGAGATTAGTGTTGCATTGGCTAACCAAGGCCCAGGCTCCTGCATTGCTATCCTCGAATTTTGTCTACTACCATTTTGTTTCCCTGTGACCATTCATCTGAATGGTAAATCACCAAGTTTATGATTTACGTCAATTAGGTGTGGATGTTTCTGTCTTTTGTTGGTTATAGAAGCACCGGGCGCTGTGGATTCTAAATAGTAAGCTAGGAGGGCGTAGATAGAATGGATTGTATGCAGGTTTTTTGTTTTTCTTTTGCTTTCATTTACATTTGTCTTCTGCCCATTTTACACCCTCTGCCATTTACTGAAAAAGTGGAGCAAGGTTAAGTGTGTGACAACAGGTAAGAGAATGACTTTGGGGTAGGATAGGACAGGATTCAATCCCTTGCTTCTATACTTACTAGCTCTGTGGCATGGGACATAATACTTAGCCTTCTTGAGCCTCAATTTCCTCTCCCTAAACCAGATACAGTGTCTTCCTGGGTGATCTTCCCAAGCTATAAGTGGAGTAAGTCCTTGGTGCAGTTCCCTGTGTATTATAAGGATCCTGTTTAATTGCTCACATTAGTGAGTTTGAAGAAGCCAAGTACTGGTGGGGCACCCAGGTGGCTCAATTGATTAAGGGTCTGACCCTTGGTTTCAGCTCAGATCATGATCTCATGCTTCATGAGTTCGAGTCCTGTACTGGGCTCCATGCTGATAGCATAGAGCCTGCTTGGGATTCTCTCTCCTTCTCTCTCTGCCCCTTCCCTGCTCACATGTACACATGTGCCCTCTCTCTCTCCCCCTCTCTCTCTCTTTAAATGCAGTTGGTAAAAGAAAGATAAGACAGAAACAGCATTTCTCAGCTTTCAGGTCAGAGTCTAGAGGAAAGTGGAAGTTGAAATTAGTGTTGATCAAGAAGGGAAGTAACAAGAAAGAGGAAAATGTTCCAAGCTGAAAGGGGGTAATCTGTGTCCTCTCCCCCTGCACAGACCTCCACTCCAGTCAGGCTGGCTGGCAGGCGTCCTGCAGAAGGTCCTTAGGCTGACCCCCCAACCTTTATTCACATCAGCTCCTCCTTCTGGAACATTCCTCTGCCCCTCCTTCGCCCATATCCTCCCCACTTCCTCTCTGCGGCCCATCATCAGTGGCTGTAGATCATAAAGGTTAGGAGGACAGGGGCAGAAGGCGGCCCGTGGAGATTCACGTCATGTCCTGCCCCTTCCTGGTCATGTGACTGCAAACAGGCCACTTGACTTCCACTTGTCACATGTTCTTCATGTTTGAAATGGACATGAAAAACACCAGTGTCTGCCTCGTGGCATTACTGTGAGGATGAAATGAGTTCCTGAAGGTGTAAGACTAGTAAGTCTTGTAAGGTGCCTGGCCCATAGTAAGTGCTTGGCAGACATTAACATTATTACTGTTATTGCTATTGCTGCCATCCAGCCTAGACAAGTTCTCCTTCCTTCCTCCTCTTTCTGTGTCTTTCCTTCCTTCCCTCACTCGTGGTTACTCCCTTTCTTTATTACCCAATTTCATCATATCAAAATTAGAAGCACCATTCATCCATGGTCACCCCACAAAACCTCTTTTATTTTTTGCATTGTCTTTCAGCTTTTGACCATATGAATGAAAAGGGTGAACATTAAAGCTTAAAACACTCACCTTAGTACCATTTACGTTATTACAAGGCATTGAAAAGATGTGATTTTGTATTTAATATCTTGTCAATTTTCTTAATTTGTATATTTATATATACAGTTTATGTCTACATGTTTATATGTGTGTTCATATACCTATATATCTATATCTATGTAGTCTTATAGATATAGATATAGATACAGAGAGAGAGAGAGAGAGAGAGATTTTGCCTCCACAACCTGGTAAGAAGATCAGAGACTGTGCTTTATATTTTTTCATTGAGATTTGGGAAAGCCCAATAAATAGCACCCCTTTGTCCCTACACATGTTTGAAAATAAAAGAGAACAGAAGCAGATGGACATGAAAAACCATCTTCATAAAACAAAAAGCCTGTGTTAGAAAATGGGACTTTAGGCCCCTGAATCAAGTGGCCTTTCCTATAAGGGACCCCAGAGAAGACGCACTTACTCACCCCACAGGGGCAGTGCTAATAATCCCTAATCTTGCAGCTGTCTCTTTCAAAGCCCTGCCCTGGAAAGCATATGGTACAGAGGAGCTGAGAATGGGTCCTTTCCGCAGGTCTATCCCATGGAAGAGAAGAGGAGGCCAAGGTAGATTTTTTTCAGTAAACTTCCAGATTTGGCCAAATAGTTCATTCCACATTTCCTGAGAGATAATGAGCGAGGGTCCTAAGAGAGGCCCAGGGCATTGCTCTATTGAAGTTCACTCCACTTAGAAACTTGAAGCTCAAGGCAAGGTGCCCCTCAGAGCCCTGAAACCCCACCAGTGCCCAGTGTTATACTTTGCGCACTGTATGTTTGTGGCACACATAAATCGGATACCTTGTGACCAAATGAAATTAAGGACACCCCCAATCAATCAATTTGCTGCGTGTCGATTACACCTCAGTACAGTTATTAAAAAGGAAAAGAATCTACCAGCAGGCCTGGCACAAAATAATTGCACAATGAATGTTAATTCTTGAGTTGAATTTTGCTATGTTGCTATGGAGAAGATAAATGTCATGACAGTTCATCCACCACATGCCCTATAGACGTACAGCATCAAGAAGTGACTCACTGGGTCTCCAGGGGCCATTGTTTGGCAGGCTTGGCCATCCTACCTGGAGACTTCCGATTTGGGGCTGAGCTCTGAAAATACTGTTTGTTTTCTCTACCCACTGCTGGTCCTATACAATGGCTTGTCCCTTCCACATGGAATTTCCCAGAACCTCTCAAAATCATTTCAGATGCTGTCTACATCTTTGAGGTATTTTCCAGATCCTTCAATGTAAACTATACAGAGATCCATATTCTAATTCAGACAGTTCCAAATATACCCACCAAACATGGTGAAATATGTCCAGCCATTTCCTGGTGTTTCTAGAATAGACCAAAAACAGAAATTTAATATTATTTATGTGGGTTATATGCAGTTCAAGAACATTTCAGTTTGGCTGGAGAGGTCCAATTTAACACCATTTTCCTGACTTCCTATCTGGCTTAGGATTTGTCAGGACAAAATCCTTCTACTTTGGATAATAAATGGTATGAACACCCTAATTATATGGGACAAGATATTTGACCTAAAACCAAAACATGTTTTGGAGGTATATGAAATCAGGTAGGACCTCAGATTAGTAAACCATCAGAACTTTCCTGAGGAGGTGTCGTCTCATATACGGACTGGCATACCCATGCTGCCGACTTGAAGCTCTAAATTTGGGGGATGCACCCTCGTTCTGCCCCCAATATCTCCCAGCTTTGATCATCATTCACATTCTGTCCACCCCTCCCTCCCTCCCTCCCTCCATTTATCCTTTGCATTCCTGACCCACATACTTCCCTGCTTTTCTCCAGTCTGTTTTGTTGGCTGTGAATGATTTTTAATTTAACTTATTTTATGCACATTTGCTTATTTGTTTTATTCAGTTAGGTTAGTTCAGAAGACTCTTTGCAGCTTAGGAAAGAAGGTCAGTTCTTCTGTCTGGCTTCAGATCCCCTTTGAACACCATTCATCCTTCTGCCCTACATCCATCCTGCTTCTTTTCTCTCTCCATCACCCTCATGGCTGTCTTCCTCCAGAATTTTTTGACTATGTTAAGTGCCTCACAGGTATTAACAAATAAGCCACACCATAGCTCTATAATGTAGCTGCTATCTTCTCCCCACTCACAGATGAAACTGAGTCTCAGAAGGGTTAGGGAACTTTCTCAAACTCACTGTTAATAAGAGCAGGGCCAAGAATCAAATTTCAGCTGCTCTGATCCAAACACTGAAAGGCAGGGTCATTGTTCTGGCCTCTCCTGGCCCCTCCCCCTCCAATGCTAGGCACACTTCATCTGTTCCTTTCTTTGTGGTATTCTTATAGCTTATAGCTTAGACCATATGCTTTTTAAAAAAAAAAAAACATCAAGTATTATGTCATTCTTNGGAGAACGTTCTGTTCATGTCTTCTACCCATTTCTTCACTGGATTGTTTGTTTTTCGGGTGTGGAGTTTGGTGAGTTCCTTATAGATTTTGGATACTAGCCCTTTATCTGATATGTCATTGGCAACTATCTTTTCCCATTCCATCAGTTGTCTATTAGTTTTCTTGATTTTTTTTCTTTGCCATGCAGAAGCTTTTTATCATTATGAGGTCCCAATAGTTCATTTTTGCTCTTGATTCTTTTGCTTTTGGGGATGTGTCAAGTAAAAAATTGCTGTGGTTGAGGTCAAGGAGGTTGTTGCCTGCTGTCTTTCTGGAGTTTTGACAGTTTTCTGTCTCACATTCAGGTCCTTTATCCATTTTCAGTTTATTTTTGTGCATGGTGTGAGAAAATGATCTAGTTTCATTCTTCTGCATGTTGCTGTCCAGTTCTCCCAGCACCAGCTGTTAAAGAGGCTGTCTTTTTCCCACTGGACACTCTTTCTTGCTTTGTCAAAGATTAGGTGGCCTTACATTTGTGGGTCCAGTTCTAAGTTCTCAATTCTATTCCATTGGTCTATGTGTCTGTTTTTGTGCCAATACCATACTGTCTTGATGATGACAGCTTTGTAGTAGAGGCTAAAGTCTGGGATGGTGATGCCTCGCATTTTGGTTTTCTTATTCAATGTTACTTTGATTTGGGGTCTTTTGTGGTTCCATATAAATTTTAGGATAGTTTGTTCTAGCTTTGTGAAGACTGCTGGTGCAATTTTGATTGGGATTGCATTGAATGTGTAGATTGCTTTGGGTAGTAATGACATTTTAACAATATTTATTCTTCCGACCCATGACATGGAATGTTTTTCCATTTCTTTGTGTCTTCTTCAATTTCCTTCATAAGTTTTCTATAGTTTTCATCATACAGATCTCCTATATCTTTGGTTATGTTTATTGCTAGGTATTTTATGGTTTTTTGTGCAATTGTGAATGGGATCAGTTTCTTGATTTCTCTTTCTGAAGCTTCATTATTGGTATATAAAAATGCAACTGATTTCTGTACATTGATTTTTGTACCCTGAAAACTTTGCTGAACTCATGGATCAGTTCTACCAGACTTCTGGCGGAGTCTGTCAGGTTTTCCATGTAGAGTATCATGTTGTGTGTGAAAAGTGAAAGTTGACTTTTTCTCCAATTCTGATGCCTTTGATTTCCTTCTGTTGTCTGATGGCTGATGCTAGGACTTCCAGCACTATGTTAAACATCAGTGGTGAGAGTGGACATCCCTGTCGTGTTCCTGATCTCAGGAAAAACTGAGAGCTTTCCCCATTGAGGATGATATTATCTGAGGGCTTCTCATAGATGGCTTTTATGATGCTTAAGTAAGTTCCTTCTATCCCGACTTTCCCGGGGGTCCTTATTAAGAAGGGATGCTGTATTTTGTCAAATACTGTTTCTGCATCTATCGACAGGATTATATGGTTTTTCTCTTTTCTTTTGTTAATGTGATGTAGCACATTGATTGATTTGTGAATATTGAACCAACCCTGTAACCCATAAAATCAAGAATTATGTCATTCTTTGATCATTCTTGAAATGCTTCTAATTTCTGGCTTTGAATCTATATTGTATGCTTCTCAAAGGGAGAGTTGATTTCTTAAAGCTGTTTATCTTTGGAACTTAGCACTGTGCTGTATATGCCGTAGGTGGTGAATAATGCTTCCTGGTTGTTAGATTTTCCCTCTCTGAAATCCCCCATAGCACTTGCTATTGTGCCTTGTATAGCATGGGAACGTAGAGGTGCAGGCTCTCATCCCAGCCTGGTCAGCAACGCATGCTGTGATCCTGGCCTAAGGGCTATGCCTTTGTGTACTTCAGATCCCTCCCAGTTTAAACACCACTGGATTAGCTGTTTCCTCCCTAGCAGTAATGGGGATGGAGTGGAAATGAGGCAAAATGCTTTGCAGTCCTCTTCTACCCCTTGCGTCAACATCTCCCATGATTTCCCATGGCTCTTGAACACTGAACTGGGAACAGACTCCAGGAGAGAATAGACTGGCTTTAGTAACAAAGAAAAAAAAAATGCATTTGGAGTCAGTGGTAGGTGAGGTGATTTAACACACAAACACACACCCCGTTAAGCACATAGATACATACCCCATCATGGGAATCTGAGTGTGTCAGGTATGCAGACATGATGTTACTCTGCTATAAAACACTTTTCCTCCGGCTTCTCCCTAAAGAGACTTTCATGTGAGTGTGAAATACTGTTCTTCTTACCATTATTTATAAAAGCTTAAAGAACACTTGTCAATATGCCAAATATTCCCCCCTCATCTGACAACCATCTTTGTTTAATGAAGCACAGACAGATATATGTATTTTATGGAATTCTAAATAATCTTACAATAAAGAAATGGGGAAGTCTGTGCATGAATAAATCAAATCTGGAGTTGATTTATTTTTATATTTCAACATATTGAATTGAATTGTTGCAATGGGAAAAGATACACAGACACCATATTGATAGATCATTAGAGCTAATATTTTTAAATGTTAAACATATGTTGCATGAGCACTCGTAATATATTAAGACGTGTATAGTGTTAAGGATTTAAATGACTTTGGGACCAAGGCCAGTATCATAGCCACCAAAACATATAATTTTATTCAACTTGATTATTTTTGCAACTAATCAAAAGGCTTCTTTCATTTTGCACTCACCGGGTCCTATGACTCGCAAGGTCTTGTGATTATCTATATTCCTGCCTCTCCCTGGAGACCACAATTTCCATGTTTTCTTTCTTTGTGTATCTAGTATTTTTTATCTTAGTAAAGTGCCTGGCACAGAGAATATCTTCAGTGAACCAACTGAAGTCTTTTATCAACATTAGAAATGTGCCTCATCATTGTTTGGTGCTATTGATTTATACTGAAGTTACACATAGTACATAAAACAAAATAACTTGCACATGTGATAAAATTGCATAAAACTAAACCAATGAACACATGGACACACATATGAATGTGTGTAAAAGTGGTGAGATCTGAAGAAGGTGGGGCTACAGTGTTAGTGCCAGCCATAGCCCCTGGTTGTCATATCGCAGTAGAGTTATGCCAGATGATAACCACTGGGGAAAACTGAGTGAAGAACTGGGGAAAGTTGAGTGAAGAATATTTGCAATATCTCTGTGTTCTTTCTTACAACTGCATGTTAGTCTACAATGATTTCAAAATAAAAGTATAAAAGATACAGAGGATGTGCAGTGATAATATTTAGAATAATCAGTACGAGTTAGTAATTTGAATACTCTATTGTTTAATGAGTTTCTAAATACATGAACATGAGAGCAAATGAGAAATTCATTTTCAGATTGGTAGTTAACAAATCAAGTATTTTGGTATCATAGTGCTGAGTAAGAAGAGAAGCCATATACTGCTTCTTTTTTTTTAATGTTTATTAATTTTTGAGAGAGAGACAGAGTGAGAGTGGGGGAGGGACAGAAAGAGAGAGGGAGACACAGAATCTGAAGCAAGTTCCAGGCTCTAAGCTGTTAGCACGGAACCCGAAGTGGGGCTCGAACCTGTGAACCGCAAGATCATGACCTGAGCTGAAGTCGGATGCTTAACTGACTGAGCCACCCAGGCGCCGCAGCCATATACTACTTCTTTACCATTGACAAGGAGTACACCACAGAAGGGAGGGGTGTGTGTGTGTGTGTGTGTGTGTGTGTGTGTGTTGTCAATAGATGAGATTTTTATTTCTCCTTTAATTTTCCCTCAGAAAATGGCAATAACAACAAATGTTAATTCGGTAGCTTCTGTGTACTGGGTACCAAGTGTTTGCATGGCTCAAGTTGTACTAGATAATGTGTGCCCCAGGGGGAAGACTGACATGGGTTCAAATCCTGGCCCCCCTTTGTGCTTTCTTGTGTGCTATGAGCAGTTGTAGAACTTGTTAGTTTAGCCATCAAATATGGGTGAGTGACACTTCTTGCCCAGCAAAAATGTGGTGCTCAGAAATGAAATATAGCAGGTGAGTCCCACCCAAAGATCAGTCCAGACCATTATGTGGGTACCTAGCAAAAAGATAGGTGCTTATGAATCACCACTGGGAAAAGCTAGGTCCCCTCTTTGATCACCTCTTCCATGGGTGGCTGCTCTTACCTTGGAGTTTCAAAGAAGTACGAGCGTTCTCTCTGTATTTGTGCATCCATTGGAGGATGCCGGCAGAAGTCGCAGCCAGCATTGGGATTCGGAAGCAGATGCCTGTGATGGATTATTACAATTTCCTATCGTGTAATTGCTTTTCTGTTTGACCAAAGGTACTTCGTTTAATCTATTTCTAATTTGTTTTAAACCGTTAATTCTGGAAACGCATAAAATGGAAAATATTCTTAGGGAAATCTTTCCAACTTCCTTCCCCAGAATAGCTCCAGTTGAGTTAATGTTGAGAGAGTCCTTGGTAAACAGCAAAGCGACATACACATGTGAGTTGTTACTGTTATTATTATTATTGATCTTTGCTCTAATTCCCCTACAGACTGTCTCTGCGCTCTCGGTACAGATAGCCCATGAATTTAAGGGGGATTGTGAAAGTGAGGAATAAATGCAAAAGACCGAGTGATGATCTCATCTTGGTATTCATGGCTCACCTCTTTTTTCAGAAGACTCTTTTGTCAGGAACACCGAGTTTCCCAACTCCGGCATGACAGGCATGGGCGCTGGGGTTGGGTGATTTTCTGTCCCAGGGTCGGGAGGAGGGGCTGTCCTATGCGCTATCATATGTTCAGCAGCATCCCTGGTCTCCACCCACTAGATGCCTATTACAACCCCCAACTTGTGGCCACCGGAAGTGTGTCCAGACATTGCCAAATGTTCTATGTAACATCTAAGTAAGTCACTCCCCCCAGGACTTACTGATTATAATAGCAGCAAAGAGAAAGAGCACACTCAGCAAAGAGAAAGAGCACACTCAGCCCCAAACCTTCTGCAAAAATCTGACAGTTCCAGAAAGCTAATGGAACAATTTTCAGGGTCACTGAAATTTATTCTTTTTTTTTTTTTTTCTTAAATTTATTTCTGAGAGAGAGAAACAACGTGAGCAGAGGAGGGTCAGAGAGAGAGGGAGACACAGAATCTGAAACAGGCTCCAGGCTCTGAGCTGTCAGCACAGAGCCCGACGCGGGGCTCGAACCCACGCACTGTGAGATCATGACCTGAGCCGAAGTCAGACACTTAACCAACTGAGCCACCCAAGAGCCCCGCCAAAATTTATTCTTAAACAGAGGGCCAATATGGCAATACTGCACATTGTGAGAAGGACTTTTCCCACTGGTACTTATTTTATTTTAGTTTTTAAAAATGTTTATTTATTTATTTTGAGAGAGAGAGAGAGTGCATGCTTGCATGCAGAGGGAAAGAACAGAGAGAGAGGAGATAGAATCCCAAGCAAGCACCATCTGTCAGCACAGACCTCGATGTGGGGCTTGATCTCCGAACATGCGAGATCATGACCTGAGCTGAAATCAAGAGTCAGACACGTACCTGACTGAGCCACCCAGGTGCCCCACCTGGTACTTATTTTAAAAAGTGACACACAGGGGCGCCTGGGTGGCTTAGTCGGTTAAGAGTCCGACTTTCGCTTAGGTCATGATCTCGCCGTTCGTGGGTTCGAGCCCTGCGTAGGGCTCTGTGCTGACTGCCAGCTCAGAGCCTGGAGCCAAGTTCAGAGTCTGTATCTCCCTCTCTCCCTGACCCTCCCCTGCTCACGCTGTCTCTCTCTCTCCTAGAAATAAATAAAACATTAAAAAAATAAATAAATAAAAAGTGACACACAGTCTTAGCTCCAGGATCCAATACTAGAGCTGCAGGGATAGCCTTGATTTGGGAGTTTCCCTACTTCTAGTATTCATTTCCTCACTCAGTGATTATTGAGTATCCACAAATGTTTTCAACACAGTCTCTTAGTGGAATATGTACATGCTGAAGGTCAGAAGGTTGGACTGGTGCTGTCAGCAGATCTCATCAAATAAAAACTTGGTATTTATAGATTTTTAAGCCAAAGTGTCTCCTTCATGGCAGATTCATGTTTTTGTTGCTAAAAAGGAAAAGAGTGGTAATTGCCACTTTTCTTCAGAATTCCAGTCCCCAGGGTCACATACTAGAATCTCAAAAAAGGAAGGAAGGAAGGAAGGAAGGAAGGAAGGAAGGAAGGAAGGAAGGAAGGGGAAGGAAGGAAGGAAGGAAGGAAGGGAGGAAGGAAGGAAGGAAGGAAGGAAAGGGAAGGAAGGAAGGAAGGAAGGAAGGAAGGAAGGAAGAAGGGGGGAGGAAGGAGGGAAGAAGAAAGGAAGAGCGGGAAGGAACAAGGAGGAAGGGAGGGGGAAGGGAAGGAGAGAGGCAACAGTTCTTTTCTTTCGTTGAAGGAACATTGTGTCTCTGTCACTGTGGGGAATGAGAATTGCCATTGTTTCTCCTTTTCGTGACCGTGGGAGAGGCAGAATATTTAATTAGAGATGCTCAGGTCTGTTGACAGGCTGACGCCAAGCCCCTTCTGCGCTGGTGCTGTCTTGCCCGTAGCTTGGCTCCTTTCTGCCTGTAACATATCTATCTGCCTTTGTGCTATAGCTGCTGCATAAACAGATTTTCCGTTTTTAATAAGGAGCGGGAAAGTCTTATAGTCCTTCCCAGTAGTATAGTTGAAAAAAGAAACTAGAACACAAGTAAACAAGGGCACAGTTCCATTCCTTTAACTCTTGGCTCTCTGGCAGTGAGCCTAGGGCTCAGAGGGCCTCACCGAAATTCCCACAGGGCTTCCCATGCCCCGTCCTGGGCTTTCCCCCACCTTGCCCTCTCCTCCTCCTCCTCTGACTTGGCCGCAAGAGAATGTCTCACCTTTATCCTGGGAGTGATTAAAGTTAAGGGTTAAGTTTGCAGTCTCTGAAGCAACTGGAATTGTCTTCTCATTCGTTTTTGGTACTCACAAGCTGTGTGACCTCAGGCTAGTTGGTTAACATCTCTGTCTTGGTTTCCTCAGCTGTAAAGACGGTGATAACAATGGCACCTTCCTCAAAGGGCGTCTTTCTGACCAGTGATGGAAGAAACATCTTTAAGGTCCCCAGTAAGTGTTTCGTAAATGGTCACAGTTGCTGTTGTCACTGTTAGGTGGGCTGTGTCCCTGGAGTCCTGGTCTTCTCCATGCACCTGGCCAGGGAGCTGGGAGGCAGCTCTGCAAACTGCATCCATGTACCCCAGGCAACATTTTTCCTGCTCCAACTAAGAAAATGGTGAATCATTAAAAGAAGGGCAAGCCAGCTGCAGCCCACTTTCGTCCCGTTCAGAAAGCAACTATTATTTCTCGAACTTGGTGCGCACAGTGCAATTACAGCCCAATCACCGCACTGCTGTGGAGGAGTGTACAAAAGGTTTAAGGCATGCGGTAGCATCTTTGTGCTTTGTTGCATCCCCTGAGCTCCGCATGGTTCTCAGTGGCTTGGATGCAGCCTGTAGCGGGGAAGAGGTTGGACCCCGTGATTCATCTGCCAGGCCCTTCCGAGACAAGAGTCTAGGATTCCGGCCTTCTGAGTCCCCAGACAGTGTTGGCATGAAGTGCTCATTCTTTTGTAGGCTCTAAACCCAGAGTTCTAATTATAGGTTTATTTCCTTTTCTGGGGGGGATTGGCTGTGCCCCGGGACAGGACTGGGCTTGGGCATGGGCTACTGAGAAAGCCCAGAATTGATGGGATGGTGGCAGATGAGCTGAGGTTTCTGGTGGTGACAGTAGACCGTGCATCAGTAGCCAGGAGCTGTGGGAAGCAGGTTTTACCTGGAGAACATCATTTCTTTCTCACAACAAACCTGGGAGCCTCTTTCCAGATGAAGGAGCTCATGATGCCCTGAAAGGGCAGTGTGACTCTGAGTACCCCAGAATAGAGATTTGCAAGAACTTTTCTTGCAAGATATGCTTGACGGATGATGTTCACATGGCTGACGTACGCTCAGGGATATATCTGTGATTTTAATAAGCCCTCCCCCAAATTTTGTAAGAGGAAGTTAAGAAAAATTGGGTTTAAGCTCTAAGCTCTTGTTTCTGTGTATGCGGTATTTTAAAAATAAATTTCCAAGCATTTGAGTAATGATATCATCTGGTTAAAGATCTATTTCTGAATGTGGTATAGATAACACAGGCTGTGGGTGCCACATAGTTCCCCCACACACCAGCTGCTACTAATTCTCTCTTTCTCTTGTGGAAGTGTATCATAAATCAGGTGATGGAGGCCAGGGTACAGGTTCAAAATAATCTATGCAAAGCTCTTAGCATACAAGTGCATATTATAAGGACTCAATAAGTGACAGCCACTAAATCTATATACAGCCCTTACAATATGCTGAGTACTCTCTTCAGTGGGGACACCTATTTTAACTAATTAACCTCTGCAGAAATCTTTTTGAGGTAAATACGACCATTGTTCCCATTTTATAGATGAGTATATTGTGGCATAGGTAGGTAAGTGACTTACTAAAGCCATGCAAGCAGAAAGCTGTAGAGTTGGGATTTAAACTTAGGCAGATTTGATTTTATTTATGGTCTGCAATCTTTAACTGTTTATACACATTATGTCACATTTTGCTTTGCATCTGATTGGCTACGGTTTGTTTTTAAGTTTGTATTTTTTTTGAGAGAGAGAGAGAGAAAGAAATCACAAGAAGGGGAGGGGCAGAGAGAGAGGGAGAGAGAGAGAATCCCAAGTAGGCTCTGCACTGTCAGCGTGGAGCAAGACACAGGTGGAGTTCAAACCTATGAACCGTGAGAGCTGAGCCAAAATCAAGAGTCGGACACTTAACCGCCTGAGCCACCCAGGGGCCCCATGAATTGGCTATGGTTTTTTAATTTAAGAGTCAGTTAGTCCTGAACCTCAGGACTTAACTATTGTTATTAGGAAGTTAATTGTGGATGCTTCACAGATCACTGTGAGGGCACTGTGCTGTGACTTTGCCCTTGAAACTGCCTGGGATAGTGCCCAGCAAAGAGCCCAGTTGTGTGAAAATGCATGGCAGTCAGCGTCTAAAATAAGAGGTTTGCAGAAATGAGGCTAAAGAAATGTCTTCCAAAACAAAAGGAGATGGTAGACATTTGGAAATGCTGTTCAGGATCATTTGGCTTATGTTAGTGGAAAACACTATTCAACACTATTGAATGGATTAATATGGTTGCTTTAACTGGGGTTGCCATTTTGCTTTGACTGGCTCACATCAGTAAATTGTCCTTATTCTATCTTTGGGTAAGCACTGAGTATAAGGAGTACTAATCACTGGCCCCTGGTGAAGGTCTCCAGTGAAGGGCAACAGAACAGATCCTTGACTAGGTACAGTTCATCTTCTTCATCAAAGACTTTGATTAGGAAAACTTTTCTGTAAAGGGCCAGACGGTAAATATTTTAGGCTTTGCAAACCATTAGGTCTCTCTCACAACTACTCAGCTCTAGCATTAATGCATAAAAGTGGCCATAAAAGATATTTAAATGAATGTGTATGGCTATGTTCCAATAAAACTTTATTTATAAGAGCAGGGAATAGGCCAGTCCAGTGAGATGGACCTCTGTCCACAGTTTGCTGACCTCAGCTTTAGTTCAAGGCATAGAAGGCAGAGTTATACAAGTAACGCCAAAAATCTAGGAAAGAGGGCTTGATGAAATGTGGGTGAGGAAAATGAAGATCATAAAGCTCTCAATGGTCCAGGAAAATGTCAGGTATTAAACATTTGAAATTATGTGAATAGCTGGATTGGAATTCTGCCTCTGTCATTAATTAGGTCTATCATTAATTAGGCCTGTCTAGCTTTGACAAATCACTCAAGTCACTTAATCTTTCTGAATCACACATATGTCTTTTATAAAATAGAGAATATCAACCTTCCTTGTGGATCTGTGTAAAGATCAAATATATCATGATACCTATCAATATATGAATGTGAAATATACTTTGAATTACAGAAAGATAAATATAGACTCCTCCATTTATCTTCAGAAGATAATCAACAGAAGTTTGGACTGGAAGAACTTGATTAAATATCTGATTCCAGATTTTTGTTGACCGAAAGCATGGGATAAACCAGTCACATGGCCTGGCCTCTTCAAAGGCAGCCGCAGCTCTGCCCATGCACATCTGGGTTGGGGACTGGGGATCAAGGGAACTGGCGGTCCATCGGCCCAGCCTACCAGGAACTGGGAGGTCAATGTGGTCAAAGAAGCATGGTAGAAGGCAAAGAACAAGAACTGGGAATTCTGGGCTGGAGTCCCAACTCTGTCACCTCTTGGCGTGAGATCTTAGTCAAATTACACAACCAACCTGACCCTCATTTCCACAACTAAGAATAACATCTTGCTTACAAAATTGTGAGGACCTTGGTAGGTGGCTCTTGCTTTAGTTTGCTCTACATTCATTCCTCCTTTCCTTTCTGCCTCTCACTTTTCCTCTAAGCATCACCCAAGCCCAGGCTCAGCCTATGAAGATCCATGGAATTGGATCTTCTACCCATTTTCTGGTAATGCCCCAAGCAAGGTCAATGAGAACCATAACTGGGATTTCAGCTGGAGCTCTTGGGAAGAAGCGTTCCTTTTTCTTCTCTGCTAGAGGTCATGAGTCGCCGGCACCCTGTGGAAAGCCCGCCTGTAAGGGAGGTCAGCACAAAGCCAAGCAGAGGTGACATGGAACAAAGGAAAGCAGAGTTATAACGACTTTATTTGCATCTAATTTCGTCTGAACCCCTTGAGTTTTCAGTCACATGAGCAAATATTTTCTTTGCTTAAGCTGCTTTGATTTGTCTTTCTGTCACTGGCACTGAAGGATGCAGGCTAATAGAAGATGTAAAGCAGTTAGTGTAGCATCTGGCAGGTAAGAAGGCTTAGAAATAATATTGTATTTATGCTTCTTTTTTGTGAAAGTACTTTGCAAAATGCTAAAGGGATATTAAAAAATAGTAGTAGTCCTGGTCTTGAGTAGGGAAGTGGGGTTCAGAAGTGTTGTCAGAGGAAGAAAATGTGAAAGAAGATACCTGGCTTGGAAGACAGAAGAACTAGAAGGGCCTGGAGGCTGTCATAGGGAAGAAGGATTTGCCCTGTGCTGTGTCACTCCACAAGGCAGAGCTCAGGCCAGATGATGAAAGGAGTCACCTCAGGACAAGCCCCTTGGCCAGAAGGGAACAGCTACGGTCTGAAGCAACATCATCCCCTTGCAGAGTCTGGGTCTTTCCAGCACCAGCACTTTGCCCAATGTTGTTTTTCAAGCATTTGACCACGACTCAGCAATAAACATATTTTACATGCAACTCAGTACGTGCATATATACATATATATGAAAAAAAAATTTTCACAAAACTGTCCTTTTATTATGTGAAATGCATTTTGATAACTTTATAGTCGACTATGTCTTATTTACTCTATTCTGTTTCATTTTTCAAGGTGCTGGTCTTACTCCATTATTTGATTTCACAAACTGTAATGGATCCCGACTTAGCTTTGAAAAAACAGCGTTATTTAGGATATTCTAGTCTGGAATGGGAGGCGGTGGTGATGAGGCTGGTGGTGATGATGAAGGTGGTGGCGATGGTGAGGGTGGCAGTGATGATCAGGGTGGCGGTGGTGGTGAGGCTGGTGGTGATGAAGAGGGTGGTGATGAGGCTGGTGGTGATGAGTGCGCTGGTGATGATGAGGGTAGTGTGATGGTTCAGGTAGCAGTGATGGTGAGGGTGGCAGTAAGGCGGATGGCGATGATGTGTCAGTGGTGGGGATGAGGAGGGTGACAGTGATGGTGTGGGTGGTAGTGAGGGGGAGGATGGCAGTGATGGTGTGGGTGGTGGTGAGGGGGAGGGTGGTGGTGGTGAGAGATATGGTCGTGATGATAAAGAGGACGACTGGGAATATGGTTGTTATGATTATTACTAACATTACTTTGGTAAATTGCTGTGTGTCAGAGTCTGTTTTAAGCTTTTCACACATAAAGAGTATTTTAAAGCTTCTCTTATGTTATCTACCATTTCTTTCTTCGTACAGCCTTATAATGGTTTGGTGTGTGACCATAATTGAGAATTACCTTAACTAAATCTCTATGTCCATCTGTCTTAGTTCAGGCTGCCGTAACAAACTAGCCTAGACTGGGTGGTTTATAAACAACAGAAATTTATTTCCCACAGTTCTGGAGGCTGGAAGTCTGAGATCAAGGTGCTGGCAGATCTGGCATCTGGCAAAAGCCCTCCCTGGTTGTAGATGTGAGGCCTGTGGCCTCACATGGCAGAAGGAGAGCTCCAGTCTCTTCATCCACTTATAAGGGCACTAATCTCACTGATAAGGGCTCCACCCTCATGACCTAATCACCTCTCAACTCCCCATCTTCTAATATCATTACATTGGCAGTTGGGCTAGGATTTCAAGATATGAATTTAGGAGGGGACATAAATATTTCATCCATAACATCTTTGGTATGATGGCTTGTCTGTTTGCCTGTTTGTTTTTAAGGATCCAGGCTCACAGTGGGTAATATCTGACTATATTCTTGCAATGGTGGTCCGAGAGAAGCTGGAAAACAGTAGATATGCATGCATCACTTGGGTCTCGTGGACCCTAGAGAGAGACCCACAGGCTTCAGGAAGGTGCTCAAAAGCAGATTTGGGAGCAGTGAAGACAGAGTTGGGCTGGTATCTGAGTCCCAGCATTGGCTTTCATGATGATGGCTATGCGACACTAATAGGTCACCCTTTCTGAATCTCAGTGTGTCCCTTCTCACAAATGGAGTGGGTTGGACAGGGCCATCTGTTAAGAACCATTCCAGCAGTGAGGCTTCCAGAAGAGGACATCTCATCCCCGTGTCCTAGAAACGGGATCCAGGTTTTCCGTGGCTTTCCATCCCAGCTCACGGTGACCTTTCATGGGCCACATGATCTCAAAAGTACTTTCAATGAGTCCAATCTTTGCCCCAACCATTTTACATTTCTGCTGACGTCTCATGGGAATCTGACCCTGTAATGATTTTCATTACCATGTTTTTGTGTTGTTTTTGCAATTTTCAGAGTGTTGTGAAACTATCCCCAGATGCTGATGTGTTGTTACTGAATAACATTCTTGAGCACCTACCCTGTGCTTGGTGATGAGCAAAGGTTCTTTGCATTGTAGTTTTGTGTAATCATCTGCCGAACTTAGTGTGGCCTGTATTACCACCCCGTTTATAAGTGAGGAAGCCACGCCCAGAGAGGCTGCAAGGCATGCCCTCTGTTGCAGAGCTCATAAATAAAAAAGGGCAGGATTCATAACCAAATCTTTCTGAGTACAGAGTTCCTTCTGTTACACCATTTACATAAAGCCATATGGAGGAAGCCGGAAATAACCGCAAATACAAGACGTATCGTATGCTAGCACATGACGGACTCAGATGCAAGGGATCGGGCTGAACTTTCAGCGGGGAGTGATGTTTGGATGGCCTTGAGAGTTTTCACAAAGCCCAAAGACCTTGGAGGGTGGGTGAGAAGGAGAGAAGTTGGGTAAATAAAGGCAGGAAGTCAGGGAATGATGAGGTTCCAGTGTCCTTAAATCTCAGGCACTTTTAGAAAGCAAAGGAAGAAACAATATCCCCTCCTGACTGTTGGGGCTACTACTACCTTGATCTTCCTGAATGTCTGAATGTCTGAGCCTCAGTATGAGCTGAATCACTAGCTTTGGGGGCCATTGTCCTTTGTGAAGCCAGAAGGTACAGAAGGCCAGCAGAGATCCACGGTGAGAGGCAGGTGCTGGCCTTGAAAAGCAGGCAGTGACTGGTAGTGGGTTTCCATGGCACTGCAGTGCACACAGGGAGCAGTCTGTGGCCAGTGGGGGACAGCTGTGCCCAGGACAATCACTTCTATGCCCTCACCTGCATCCAGGCAGGCTCTGCTAATTGATCCCAGAACTCTTTCCTTCCAGGCCTGGACTTGGCCTCCAAATCGTCCTCAGCCGCTCTCTCTAAACAGTTGTCCCCCAAGAGGAAACCTATTTGCCATTCATGAGTCAGCCTTACAGATGAGGGACAGCAGCGCCCGAGAGTTGCTCGAGGTCAGAGTCTGGTCTGAAATTCAATTCTGCCTGGTTCCAGAGCCCTTGTATATTCTTTTATTCCTGCCTCCTCCGATCTGGCAGGGCCAGGAGTGGCTGGTGTAGCAGAAAGAGCACCCAACAGAGAATCAGGAGGGTCCCAGGTCCCTTGGGAACTAGCTGAATCATTCTTCCTCTTAACCTCAGCGCGTTCCATCCTGAAATGGGAATAATAGCAAGCACATTACCTGTGGGCTTGTCAGAAGGACAGCATGAAGCATGGTACCCAGGCCTTGTCTGCTGCACATGCTCAAGAAATGTTCACATCCTTGCCCTCCCACCAGTGATTAGCAAGTTGAGGGACCCTATGGTGCAATGGGAATGCCTCTTCTTGGCTCTGTAAGACACTAGTTCAAGGTCACCCTGAAAACACTCAGCAGGGCCAGACCTAGAAATGGAAGCTTTCTGGACTGCGACACAGGTCCTCTCCCTGTCTCTGTGTATCATTTGGCATATCAGTCTCTGTGCTTCATGTTATTCCTCTATTTTAAAAAAAAAAATTAATGTTTATTTATTTTTGAGAGACAGACAAACAGACAGACAGACTGCAAGTGGCGGAGGGGTAGAGAGAGAAGGAGACAGAGAATCCAAAGCAGGCTCTAGGCTCTGAGCTGTCAGCACAGATCCTGACACGGGGGTCGAACCCACAAACTGTGAGATCATGACCTGATCTGCAGTCAGTCGCTTAACTGACTAAGCCACCCAGGCACACTCGTGTTACTCCTCTATAGCAAAATTCAAATGGGAGTGAGTGGGAGCGCCTGGGTGCCTCAGTCAGTTAAGCATCTGACTCTTGATTTTGGCTCAGGTTGGGATCTCACGGTTCATGAATTCAAGCCCCATATCAGGCTCTGCACTGACAGTGCAAAGCTGCTTGGGATTTCCTCTCTCTCTCTCTCTGTCCCTCCCTCATTCACACTCTCTGTCTCAAAATCAATAAAAAAATTTTAAAAACATCTTTAAAAATGGGAATGGGGACGCCTGGATGGCTCAGTCAGTTAAGCGTCCAACTTCGGCTCAGGTCATGATCTCACGGTTCGTGAATTCAAGCCCCACATTAGGCTCTGTGCTGACAGCTCAGGGCCTGGAGTCTGCTTCAATTGGATTCTGTCTCCCTGTCTCTCTGTGCCTCCCCTGCTCATGCTCTATGTCTCTCCCAAAAATAAATAAACATTAAAAAAAATTAAAAGTGGGAGGAGGTGATCTTTGATGTTCTCCATCTGCAATGGTGATCTTACACAGATAGACATGGTGTTCAGGGGCCTGACCACCTTCTGCATTGTGCTGAGCCCAATGCTCCGACCCCCTTTCAGAAGGCCAGTCCCTAGGCCACCAATGTGGATGGAAGAAGGTCTTTTTCTTTGCCTTTTCCCCCATTTTTTAAAACACAATGAGGCTCTGTCAAGAAACAACAGCTGCCTGTTCTGTCAAAATCGAGTCAAGGGGGAGAGATTATAGCACTGCTTTTAGACTGGCACGTGTCCAATTTGTTGCTGTTTAAACCCCCCAAGTCTTTCCATTTCTTAGATTTTGCAAAATATTGTAGATTTTCTAATGGCCTGTCTCCATAAAATTGTCACCTAACAGTAGGTAACTGGAGTAAAGCCCCAGACAGCACAAACCCCAAACTTAGGAAGGCATCTCCACTTTGATTCTCTTTAATGTGAAGCAAGACCCCGAGAACCAGCCAAGAAGTAAGAAGCTTGTTCTGACAGCAGGAAGTTGCTGGTGTCCGCACTTAGTTGATATGCCCTTGTAACCTGCGTGCTTTCAGAGGTAGAAAGAGGAGCTTCAGGGAAGGGTCACAATCCTCCGACCTTCGACCTTCAACCTTCCGTGAGGCGGACAATTGGAGGTCAGCTCTAGGCACCGGGGCATTTCTTTTCTTCTCAGTGCTGCCTCTGAGCATTTCTTTCCTTGGATTCTGTCTCTGGCAGCATGTGGGGACAAGAGCTGAGCTTCCTGAAGCTTCATCTCTCACTTAACGCCCCACGTGAGCCAGAGCAGGGAAAATAAAACCCCTATAATTTATGTATGACCCATGCGTGTCCTGTGGACTGTGATGACACATGAACTTATTTTCTGTTCTCATCATCTCTTCAGATTTGTGTTGGGTTGTGCTTGCTTCCTGTGGCTGCTAAAGCACAGGACCAAATGACCACAAATCCATCGCTTCACATTGCTTCACATCACACCAAGTTCCTCTGTCATAATTCGGGAGGTAATAGGTGTCTGAAATCAAGGTGTCTTCGGGGCGGGGAGGCATCGGGGAGAATCTGTCCCATGGCCCTGCTCTAGCTCCCAGTGACCTCCTCCACCCTGGCACTCCCTGGCTTGTAGACACATCATCCCAGTGTCTGCCCTGGTCTTCACATGACCTTCTTCCCTGCATCCTGTGCCTATTTTCTCTCTCTTCTTTCCCTTCTTACTTGTCATTGGACTTGAGGCCCACCCTAATCCAGGATGATCTCACATTAACTTGATTATATCTGCCAACACTTTTCTTTTCCATATACGGTCACACTTCCAGGTTCTAGGTAGATACATCTTTCGGGGGCTACCTTTCTCTACCCCCAGTGGAGGTTTGTCTCCCATATACCTGGAGACTGCTAGCCACATCTTTTCTGCTCATTCTCCAGTAGGATTCGACCACTGTAAGATTCAAACCTGGTCTCGGGTCAGTAACTAGAGTATCGAATGTTCAGTAATGGCCAAAGCTCGCAGTTGAGCTAGAGTCTCTCTCCCCTGCAGCTCAGCCCTGACTCAAACTGGAAGGTGTGTGTGGGAAAGGGAAGCACTGTTCTGCTTCCTACTCTTTTCTGCTCGCGTCTTTCCTTCTCCCTCCGTACATCTGCTGTTTTGCTCTTTTTCAGGCTCTGAGGTGGGTGGGGTGGGCACGCCGAGAAAGTTCCCACTTGGCTGAGGGGCTTCATGTTATCTGGGCCTGGCAAACATTTAAAGGGGAGACTCTGCATAGGCTTAGCTATCGATGAAGGTAGATTTGTTCTGTCTGCCTTTGGAGGTTCCTGTGGGTCCCCCAGTGGTACCCCCTCTCCAGAAGTCCCCTTGATGCAACTGATTCTGAGGCCTGGCATTCAGCCAATGCCAGCAGAATGGCTTAACTGGACCTGCGCTCACTCTCGGTGCACTCCTGGCTCATGCCACTTGCCCCCACAACCTCTTAGATGTAGGCTCAGCTCAGCCCCATCAAGCAGTCGTTTCCTGGCTGCCCCCCCAGTAGCCAGTGAGCATCCTCTGCCCCTCTCAGTGCTCACAGTTCCATTCCTGACTGTCTCTAACTTTCTCAGGCGCAGGTCAGCCTCCAGGGTTCTGCGATTTCCAACTACCAGAAATGTACTTCACAAATCTCTGCATGTTCCTGAAGCCTCCCCTTGGAGGCTTGGGGTCCAAAGATGTCCAACCCCATGCCCTGGTGAAAGGATGGGGCCCATATGAAGACAGTGGTCATCTCCACAGAAATCTCTTCACCAGGTCCTTATGCTTTCACTCATGGTCTCTTTTCATCTGGTGGTTCTGGTGTCCATATCCGTCTGCACGGATTGCTTTTGGTTATTGCTTTTACTGCCTCTTTCCAACAGAAAAAAAGGAAGTCCCTACTTTAGTTGCATAGATTATCTTAGAGCATTCTCTTCATGAAGGCATTCCCACTATTTTAACATTCGCTGCCCAAAAGAAGGGAGGCACAGCACAGTACATTGGGAGTCTCTGGGGAGAAGCTAGTCAGAAGTTTCTGGAATCACACAAAAGTGCAAATGTGGGTCTTTTCGGGATGCATTAGGAAGAGGAATGTAAGGAATGTAAACTTAAGTAGCGGGGATTTTGAAAAATCACATCTATGAAAGCGAAGAAATACTGGGTGGTCTTTCCCGATGAAAAGGAAAAAAACCTCACTGGTAGCAGAAGAAACAGAAACTCGAGAACTCTTTTCTGAGTTGATATCAAACAGTGAGGGTCTTGGTTCCCACCCAGCTCTCCATTTCTGTGCTCCTGACTCCTTCAACTATGCCATCATCCTAGCCATTCCTGGCCTTGCCCTAATGTTATATTCCTCATCTTTTCCAATTTCTGGCTTTTCTCCCACTTTTACCACAGCTTATTCGATCACCACTCGCTGCTCGGCCCCTCCAGCCCCTCCCCGTGTGCCAGGAGTGCTGGAGGAAACGGGACTTGTTCACATCCATCATGTTAATACAGTGGTCACTTCTTAGACTGCCTTTCCCGTGGTGACAGCTGTCACTTGGGGAAACTGTGTCGTCCTCAAAGAAAGATTTTTGCTCCCTGGAGTTGCCTGAGAATGGACTCTTATCAACCTGACAGTCTGGGAAGTTTAGATCGTATATCAGGACACAATAGGGTAAATGAGAACATACCTAAGTAGACATGGATAAGGAGAAGTTTTTAAGGGCATGACGAGTTTCATTCTGAAGGATCTTAAATTACAAATACATATGATCCTTAGAAGCAGCTGATTATTGACTAGCCACACTGTACTGAACACCAGAAACACAAAGGGCTGCCATCTCGCCTTTAAAGAGCTTCATGGAAATAGGCACTGTGCTTTGAAATTTTTTTTAATGCTTATTTTATTTTTGAGAGGAGGGGAGGGGCAGAGAGAGAGGGAGATACAGAATTTGAAGCAGGCTCCAGGCTCTGAAGTAGCCATCAGCACAGAACCCGACACAGAGCTCGAACCCACAAACTGTGTGATCATGACCTGAGCCGAAGTCGGAAGCTTAACCGACTGAGCCACCCAGGTGCCCCTGCTTATTTTATTTTTGAGAGGAGGGGAGGGGCAGAGAGAGAGGGAGACACAGAATCCAAAGCAAGCTCCAGGCTCTGAGCTGTCAGCACAGAGCCCGATGGGAGGCTCAAACTCACGAACTGTGAGATCACGATTCCAGCCAAAGAGGGATGCTTAACCGACTGAGCCACCCAGGCGCCCCTAGAGCACTGTGCTTCGAAATAGAACTGCTTCAAAAACTGTATTTGTGTGTGTCATGGAGGCAGTAGAGAGGAGACAGAAGTCACCACCCTCTGACATCTATGAGTGAGGCTGGCTTGGGAGGTCAGACAGTGGGGCCCTGGGGCCAGCTGTCAGCAGTTCACAGCAGCCAATGTTTTCCCAACTCTGTTCTCAGTTATGTCCAGTGCATAGCTTGAAAGCAGCCATGGGGGGAGTATTTACACCACAGAAATTGGTGAGTACCGCAAACCAGGGCCTTTTTGTTTCCGGAGACCTGGTTGATAAACATTTACCAGCACACGGCCAAAGTCAGGTAATGCTTCCTCCTTTCTTTTTGACTCGTAATTCACTTGGGAGCAAACCGCTTAGCATCTCTGTGGTGCAGTGAGTAGAATCACACATCTAAGGGAAACTGTGAGAACCTCAGAAAATATACAAAATGAAAAGCTTTTAGCTCCCTGGAAGAAAACCTTTCTTTTCTTTATTCTCTGACTCAAGGAAACAAATGCTTGGGGTAGTTCACTTCTCTTCCAGGGTCCAGGAAGGCAATAGGGGAAGGTGGTCCTCTTTTCTGTTTGTTATTATAATGTTCCAAATCATCCTCTTATTGAAGAAAAATAAAAACTATGTGACATAAAGTGTAGTTTTAAAATACCCCTAGCGGGGCTCCTGGGTGGCTCAGTCGGTTGAGCGTCCGACTTCGGCTCAGGTCATGATCACATGGTTCGTGGGTTCGAGCCCCGCGTTGGGCTCTATGCTGACAGCCAGCTCAGAGCCTGGAGCCTGTTTCAGATTCTACATCTCCCTCTCTCTCTGACCCTCCCCTGCTCACACTGTCTCTCTCTCTCTCTGTCAGAAATAAATTTAAAAAAATTAATAAAATAAAATACCCCTTGCTATTTGTTATGATCAGATGACATATTTTCACCACACATTGATTTTATGCAAAGCTTTGTGTGGAAGATCGTAGGCTTTACGAGAAGCAGGAATAGGCAGGCAGGGCTTCTAAAGTCTCTGTCCAATACTCGCTGTGGAGCTGCCCTCACCACTTGTTTTCATCTTTCAACAAGTGATCAGTGAGCATCTCCTGTGTTTGAGGCAAAGATTAATAAGATGCTAATTCCCAGGACTAGGTGGGGTGTGGCCAAGGGTCAGAGTCCATGGTGTAATGGGCAGAGTGGTGAGAAATGACCCGAGAGGTGGTGGCCCAACTATTAACTGGGTGCAATGTAAACAGAAAGATATTTACAAAGAGTTTGCATAGAATTAATCGAGAGTTTTCTAGCAGTTGCCTATCTTCTCCCTTTCTACCTGTGTCTTAGAGAAAAGAGAAGTAAATAATTGTAAGGCTGGAAGGGGACCAAGAGTTCATCAAAGTTTCCTCTGGCTCCAGGCTAGAATCTGTGTGGAAAGCTTCCAAGAATGAATGTTACCTGCCCCATTAATTAAAGTTCCCAGAGAAGAAGATTCCATGAGCTGTTTGGCCAATATCCTACAGAGCCTGATTTCATACTGGCAAAAGGTCCCTCTGGCTTCCATTCTTTCCCGACTCACACTCTGCTCTGAGGTCTTCCGTGGCACATGGTTTTCATTTCATCCAATCATTCATTTATTGTCCAATCACAATGGAGTGCCTCCTGCATGCTAAGTCAGTGGTTTTCAACCTTGGGGAGCATTTAAAAAATACTGATGCCTGGGCCCTCATTCCTTAAAACTGATGGGATGCATTTGGGCTGATGCCAAGAACCTCTGTAATGATAATGATGATGATGATGGCGACAATAAAAATAGTAGCAGCAGTAGTCACAGCAGCTATAGGAAACATTTTTTAGGAGGCAGGCACTGTTCTATTGTGCATACATTACCTAATATAATCCCAACAGCAAACCTATGAGATAGGTAATTTTATCATCCCCATCAAAGAGGAGGAAACTGCAGCCTGAAGAGGTTGAGATCCATATCTAGTAAGTGGAAGCTGGCATTTGGCCCCATTCAGTCCATTTCTTAACCACTGTGCTATGCAGCCTCCATATTTCTATAAGGCTTCCCCAAAGGTCCTGATGTATTGCTGAAGTTGAAAACCATTTCCATGGCAATAGTCCCTAGCATATAGTAGGCTGTTTGTCCAGATGTATTTAGTCTTTACCTTTTGTTCCTTAATTTCACTGGGTAGCAGTGGAGACAGATATGTTAAATATGCAAATGCATGTGCACGCATACACAACCACATGCAGTGTGATGAGTCGTGTGCAAAGCATTGTGATGGGGACTGTGAGTGCTGAGAGAGCAGTTCTTCCTCAGCGTTGGAAGGAAGGTTGGAAAGGACAGGGTGTAATTTGGCTTTAAAAATCAGAAGTCTATTTACAGATTCTCAAGGGAATCAAATTTGAATCCCTGGGAGCCTTGCTTTCATGTGAAAGTATTCTCTATAACCGTATGTAGGACAGTGGCTATCTTCCTAGTGCTTCCGGAACTGGATGAGCCTGTGATGGATTTGATTGGGTCAAACTCCAGCTGACTTATGCAGTCTGGTTTATAACCCAACCAAATACATGTCTCTAACCACACACTTACCTGTGTTCTTGTCTGATGATCACTAGTTATGAAAGGGACTCTGAAATAAGGAGCCCAGGACTCAACTATATCATCATATTTGTTTCTCCTGTTCTGTCCAGCGGTTATAAGAAGACATGGAGAATAAGAATTGATGCAGTAAAGGGATAAAGTGTTGATGTCTTGATCATATTTATCACTCCAGAACCTAGTAGGATGCCTGGTATATAGCAGGTGCACAGTAAATGTTTGCTGAATAAATGAATGAAAAAAAAATAAATGAATGAAAACGGAAACTGCGTTACTTCTATGGACATCTCTAATTCTCCTGCATAATGATAGTGGCGGTGGTGTTGGTGGTGGTGGTGTTGACCCTCCGATAAGGTGTGCTAGGCATTATCTCTCAATTCTCTTAAAATCCTGTGAGATCATTGGATCGTCATCTTCTTCAGCTTCATTTATAAGTAAGGAAGTTGAGTTTGAATTAGTTAAACACCTTGTCTGAGACTGTTTGGTGGCTTGTGCAAAATCTGGGTCCTCGGCTCAGCCTTCTCAAATTTTGTGCCTTTTCTACATCTGTAGGAGGCATTGCCAATATACAGCTGCAAAATAAGATTTTTGCTTCAGAGCAACTAGAGAAATATACACCTCTTTTTCCTGCTGAGAAGAAAGATGCCTGCATAATCTCTTCAGGAGATTTTTCATGTTATACTTTCTCTATGTATTGTAGATGCACTTATCCAACCGATGCTGGTAGCAGCTCCCCCAAGTCACAACAATAAAAATGTCTCCAGACATCAGGATGCAAAATTGTCCCCTGTTGAGATCCAACGATTTTGTCCAAACAGTAAATTTTCAATTAACCGGGTTCTGGTCATATTATTTACTTCATTTATTAATTTTTTTAAAATGAGAACACTAAGCCATGTAGGTACTATAAGTCTGGAAAGGATTACAGAACAAGAGGTTAGAAGTCAGGAGGCAAAGTCAAATATAATCACCAGGGTCACATGATTCATAATCACAGTAAAATGATTCTGTTTTCTTTTTTTGTATTAAACTTTGAACTTCTGTCCACTTATCTTTCTCAGAAGGCTGATTACATTGGATTTGGTTATGTGTATGTGTGTGTACATACATATAATATATACTTTATATGTATGATATTTTTCCTTCATAAGTATTCATAACTGTCTCCTTCCTGCCCACTTGAAATTCAAATTAGCCAAATAAATTAATTAAAAATAAATTAAAGTTAGAAAACTTTGGTCTTTAAGTCATGAGTAACATTTATTTTCTGCTCAACAGATGAACATTGAAATTCAGGAAAAGTATGGAATTAAAGCCTAATAAAATGTTATATAAACTCTTAAGTCATGTTGACTTAAGTGGTGAGATCATGCCAAGAAAGTTAATGGAGCTGGCTCTGGGGCCGCTGATCCAGTGATTTATCCACCTCTGTGCATTTCTAAGCAAAAACACATGTCTGCAAAATGAGCCTTTGCGAGCCAAAGACAGAAAGACCAAACTGCCAAGGGTATCTCAGACTCTTTTCGTACATACAGCTTGAATATTTAAAAGCAGGCTTGGTCTTTCCACGCTTGAAAAAAGTACAGCAGAACCTTGGCATACCTGTCTTCGGAGAGCATTACCTGCCACGTGCTCCTGTTGTTTTTAAAGAGGACCCCATCCTAAAATTCAAGCCCATTTGGTAGGCCTGTTAGTAAGGGAACTACGGGGTTTGGTTTTTGTTTGTCTGTGTGTTTTTGTTTCTCTCTCAGATCTTTCTGTTTAAGAACTGGTCTGGTATCTGTAATTTGAAGGCAGCCCAATATAATTGAAAGATCAATGGCTTTCTCTTTCAGTCCCTTCCACACCAGCCTACTGGTTATGTGATCCTGGGTGAACTGCGTATCCCTCCTGTGTTCTATTGTTCTCTCCTATAAGTGAAGTTAATGATGTGCACTATTCCAGAAGAATTGGGAGATATAAGGAGAAGTGGAATAGAAGTGGAATGTATAGTACAGTGGCTACTAGGTGAATAGACACTTAAAAGGTGTTTTATTCCTATCACCTTCTTATTTATTTATTTATTCATTCATTCATTCATCTATCTATCTATCTATCTATCATCTATCTTTAATCAATTTAGTTAGCATACAATGCAATAATTGTTTCAGGAGTAGAATTTAGTGATTCATCACTTGCATAAAGTACCCATTACTCACCCCAACAAGTGCCCTCCTTAATGCTCATTACCCATTTAGCCCATCCCCCCACCTAACACCCATCCAGCAGCCCTCAGTTTGTTTTCTGTATCTAAGAGTCTCTTCTGGTTTGCCTTCCTCTCTGTTTTTATCTCTTTTATTTCTTAAACTCCACATATGAATGAAATAATATGATATTTATCTTTCTCTCATTTCACTTAGCAAAATATATTCTAGTTCCATCTATGTTGTTGCAAATGGCAAGATTTCATTCTTTTTGATCTCTGAGTAAAATTCCATTGTATATACATATGCTACTTCTTTATCCATTTGTCAGTCGATGGACATTTGGGCTCTTTCCATCATTTGGCTATTGTTGGTAGCGCTGCTATAAACACTGGGGTGCACTTGCCCCTTTGCATCAGAATTTTTGTATCCTTTGGTTAAATACCTAATAGTGCAATTGCTGGAATAGCAATTGTAGAATAGCTCTATTTTCAATTTTTTGAGAAACTTCCATACTGTTTTCCAGAGTGGCTGCACCAATTTGCATTCCCACCAACAGTGCAAGAGGGTTCCCCTTTCTTGATATGACCACACCTTGGGCCAAAAGTGGCCTGCATATATTTTTATCTGTAAAATACTTTCAAACATTCTACATTAATTGCCAATTTTTAAAAACTGGAGATGTCAAGGGGTGCCTGGATGGCTCAGCTGGTTAAGCATTAAGCTCATGATTTTGGCTCAAGTCATGATCTCATGGTTCGTGGGTTTGAGCCCCACATCGGGCTTCTCTTTGGCAGTGTGGAGTCTGCTTGGGATTCTCTCTCTCTCTCTCTCTCTCTCTCTCTCTGTCCCTCCCCCACTTGCACTCTGTCTCTCTCTCCCAAAATAAATAACTATGCTTTTTTTAATATTGGAGATTTCAAGTAAAAATCTAAATTGTAGGATTTTGAATAAAAAATCTGAAGATCTAGCAACACTGGGACCCTGTAGATGGAGCACATTCTCCCTAGGCCCCAATTCCCGTCACTCTCTGATGCTTCACACTCAACCTGCTTCACACATTTATGTTCTGGGCCTGATATGTTTAGGACTTAAGGTTTTAGCGTCAATGCACATAAACAATTATGGAGACTCTGGTACATGGGAGACCTCAAGAATTCAGACATCTACTGCCATAGACCCTGCCTTTAAGGAATTCACAGTCTTATTAAGGGCTTATTGTAAGTGATGATTTCAATCTAGCAGGAGTTTATTGAATTCCTACTACAGACCTGGCACCGAGGATGCAAAACTTAATAAGATATGGCCCCAGCCCAAGAGGAACCTGCTCTTGCTGACCTCTTCTGGATTGGAGTTTCTGTTTTCCTTTTCAACCCAGGTTGAGACTCACAACATCATTCATTTTTTATGTTCTGCTTAGGACATCATCTGGTCCAGCCCTAGCTTTTGTTTTGTCTTCTTGTTTTTTCAATCCACTGACAACATAAAATTGTTGCAGTGACTTAGCTATAGATAAGTTTAGTCTTCCTAAAATTTGGGAGAACAGAGAACACAAATAGAAACCAGTTTCCCCTTTATTTCCTATAAACCAAAGGTTTTTAAACATCTGGCTTCCCAACTCCTAGCATAGTGCCTGGCAAATAGTGGGGACTAAGTAATGTCTGTTCACTAAAATAAATGGATGGATGGATAAAACATTGAATAGATGTATGAAATTTCAACATCTAATCCAATTCACCCCTTCCCCCCACCCCCACATCCATTTATGCACTTAACCATCAAATACGTACAGAGCTGGGGTGGGAGTCTTCCAGGCACAGGGGACAGAGAGTCCAAAGGCCCTGAGAGGGGAACAAGTTGGACACGTTCCAAGAAATAGAAGGAAGGCCAGGGAGGTTGAGGGAGAAAAGTGATTGGAAGTGGCAACAGGGGCTGGTTTATGCAGGGCCCATGAGCCTTGTGGCAGGCTTTACGTATTTTATAAACATAGTGGGAAGGAGAAATCTGATTTTGAATTTTTAAAGTTTATTTTTATTTATTTTGAGAAAGATCCAGAGAGCGAGTAGGGAAGGGGCAGAGAGAGAAGAAGACAATTCCAAGCAGACTCCACTCTGTAAGTGTAAGCACAGAGTCAGATATTTAAATGACCGAGTCACCCAGGCATCCCTGATTTTGATTTTTACAGGATTCCATTGGCTGCTCTGTACTATATGGATTACAAGGTAGGAAGAATGAAGCCAGGAGTCCACATAGGTGGTTTCTTAAAGTGAGCAAGAGGTGGTGGGTGACGCCCAGAGGGTGACAGTAGTGGTGAGAGCAGATTCAGTACAGATTTTGGTAATTCAGCATCATCTTCTGACACCACAACACTGTCTGATGAATGGAGAATGCCAACCACACGTGTAACTTCAAAGTTTCTACTAACTACGTTCTAGGAACAATATTTTTGGTTTGAATGTTGAGGGGAAAACTTCAAATTTACTCTGTTTACTAAAAAACATCACTTTATTACCTTTGGATTTCCTTTACACAACAAACAACCTTGTTTTCTTCTGCTGCAGTTAATTGCAATTGACATCCCTCCTGAAAGTTGGAATGTTCCTTCTTGTAATCATTTTCCCCCCTTAACTTTTCTGGTTGCAGAACTGAGTTGTTCTCTGCACTTCAGTTTTGCACAGTTATTATCATTTTACACCTTAAGACCTGTCTGTACATACTTGTTTTCACTAGAAACTAATCTAATAACATTAAAACAATTATTTTTGTTTAATTCCGAATTGTGAATTACATAGATATCCCTACCTATGAACACGTAACTTGTGCTGCCTGCATAAAATATTTAAACACACACATGATGTTACATGGTGCAAAGATAAAAATCATGGTAGCTGAGTCAATCTGATGCCAGGGACTAACACACATTGCCTGGTGTTTATGTGGAGTAGCAGAAATGACTCATGTACCTGACACACTCACTACAAAAACGACAATGGTATCTCATGTGATGCAACAGTTAAGCAGAAATGTATCCTGCCAACATCCTAAATGTGTTTGGTGGACAAGTACTTTGCACTGCTTTTAAATTTTGCAGTTTTTAAATTTAACTTCACGTCAATTAAAATTAATAAGATTTAAATGTAGTTCCTCAGTCTCACTAGCCATATCTGAAGTGCAGGTGGCTGTACTTCCGCAGGTGGCTGGTGGCTGCCGTATTGGACAGTGTGGCTCCAGTGAGGGTTAGAGTTGGGTGGGCCCGTCCTCGCCCTTTCTGTGCCTCAAGAGCAGAGAAGAGGTTCTAAGTGCCATACTTACTTATTTACTCCATGCTTATTCCCTGCTCTTCGATCTTGGGGTAGTCAAACCCGAAATATCAGGGTGTGTTTACGGCATTCCGTTCACAAACAAGTCAAGGTAATACAACACCAAGCTCTTAGGAACCAGATTACATCTTTAAAGGATGCTTTCCTCACAGAACAACAAACATTTTCTTTATAAGAAGGATATGACCCATTTGACATCAAAAAATTGACTCATGCACATGAATGTGATTTTTTTTTTACCTGTTACGTTTTAAATATACATGTCCATAAACCCAGCGTCACTGAACATGCCAGAATCGGCTACCAGTTATTATGGCTGGTGTCCGTATCGTGACTGTAAGGAGTCGCTGCCACTAGTTTGCTGACTATGTGCATTTTTGTTAACCGCCAAATACGGGGCTGTTCAACAGCTGTCATACTCTAGCAAACAAACAAAGCCAATAAATGCCATTGATATTCAGTAGACTAACATTTCTCAAGTCTGTTGAGCAAATTATACTCATTTTAAAATTTGTGGAACTGTGGATTGACACTTATTCATGTGTTTGTGTGAGAGGTGGAGTTACTGCTCGCTGTCACACACACACAGCCCTGCACTTATCTATAGCCACAGCATTTTCCTCTCCAGAAGCACTACCCAATTTCAACTTTGATTCTGCTGCAGCCCCCCTAACGGGCCTCCGGACCTGCCATCAATGTGCCTTGTCTTTGGTAATACTTTGAAGCAAGAACAGACCCCTTAATGTCTGTGAGAATCTGGATTTCAAGAAGGATCAACTTTGACTTCCCGCTGCTGATGCAAGACCCTCTTTGCCCCCCTGTCCCCCATGGCTAGTGTCACAAATATTAATGCCACGCTTTCGCATGCTGGGCTCAGAATGGCCCCTTTTAATTAAAATATGGATCTATTTTTTCAAATGCATTTTCACATTTCTGCATGGGGAGAAGTGCTTCTCCTGCCGAGTGCAATTTCAGATTGGGCAAAATAGGTGCAGATTTCATTCGAATCTCTTTGAAGTTTCAGAACGTCCTTAAACCCTAGGATGATTTTTTGCTGCTTTTATATTCTCAATGGTTTCCTGGACATTAGGGAAGAGCTTTCATGTATTCACATCTTTGGGATTCTGAAACATTATTGGATAAATATTAAAGAGAACCAAATTGAATCAAAGTTAAAATGAATCAAATAGGCCCTAAATAAAATTTAAAAAGCAACACTTAAAATATATTGTTATTAACCACGACTTTTGAGAGAGTTATGGGCTACATGTGATTCTCATTCCAATGAATCAAGGGTTTCTTATGGGGAAAAAAAATGCTCTACTTATATGTATCCATGTGCCCACATGGAAATAAAGCTCTGAATTTATCTCTTTAGATGGCTAGGGACAGAGAACAAGAAAGGAACTTTCTCTGGGCTGTTTCCCAAACTTTCTGAATGGATCATGGCTCCCTTTACCTTCCCCAATATAGTTTTGGGGCTCACTTTTGGCATTTCTATAATACTTTATTTGCATTTCTATCATACTTTATGTATTTTTTTTTCATGCACACACCTACCTCTCCTGCTAGGTTATTAAACCCCAGGAGGACAGGGATGATGTTGGGTGTTGACACCTCACTGCCTCTCCATTGCCCCCTTAGATTCTTCATCATTATGTCCCTTGCCTTAGTCTACAAGGTGATTTGGCTCAGGTGGGGCAGCTTACAATGACCTATTCTGCAAATACATAGAGGAGACAGGGGTTGGGAGGGAAGGAATCATGTTGACAGTCGATTTTAATCTTACTTACGCTAGTATACAGAGGTTCAAGAGCGATTCTTAGATCCCTGTTCCTTGTAGTTTCACAATTTCCTTATACTGGTCAATGTTTTCATCCTCAAATGCTTGTCTGCACAAGCAAGTCCTTTGCACCTGAGAGTGTAAGTTGATTGTAGGTATTTTAGTCTTTCTATGTATCATTAGTTCAGAGTCATCACCCCAAACAGAGTGGTGAAGGGGTTGCAAGGCTTGTCTGGGACTTTCTGGAATCCACCTTGCAAAGTTCAGAAAAGGATTCCGAATTTCACCTCTTCTTATGCACTTTGTTGTCGCGATACAATGACTCGCTGACAGTGACCAGATCTGAGAAGGTGCAGTCGTGGCCGATTTCACTCCAAAATCATGATCCGCCGGCCACGTGATGGAATGGTCTTGCTCCCGCCTCGACGCAGCCACTGAAATGAGTCCAAGGCCCCCGTTGGGACCCTCACCTTGACTTAACTTAATTGGTTGTTCATTGGTGTGGGGTTTTTGTTTATTTGTTTGTTTGTTTGTTTACCGAGCTTGCCCTCTATTTGCAACATCTACCAAGTCGGCTTTCTCTAAATATCTTTCTTTTTGCTCCTCAGCTGCTCAGCTGGAGTTAGCCATCCTGCTGCCCTTATTTTCAGCACTTTGAGAAGAGGGGGGTTCGGTCTTTGTGAGGGTGCCAACATTTCAAAGACAGATGAACGCTTTCGCAGATCCCTCTATTTGGAAACTTAGCCCTTTACTTTTGTCATTGTGCATTCCAGGAGCTTCGTTTACAGGAAGTAATTCTAGTTTTAGTTTGGCCTTATTTTTAAATCCCCAACCGCCAGTCATCTGCACAGTATCACAGGGTGTAAAACCCATCGCCGTTCGGCTGCCTTTACCCCACCTGCACGTACCTGGCAGTGTGTGTTTGGCAGTGGGGACAGCGGGCACTCAGCAGCCATCAGCAGACATCTGAACTTGGAAGAGAGGGTGTGAGTCAAGGAAGGGGGTCTGAGTGCTCCGCCAGGCAGGGCAGCCGGGAGGCGGGGTGTTCCCTTCCGTGCAGGGCCCCGGCAGCAACGTGCTCAAGCTGCGTCTCACAGCTACTCACAACAGTCAACTTCAAGCACATTTTCACACTGTTTGGCTCAAGCTCCTGGCAGCGTTCCTAAACACTCTGAGGAAATAATTCCACAAAGTGGCATAAATTAATGTGACTAATTAACATGATGTTAATTATTTGTAAATTGTATGTTTGGATACACATTACTTGAGAGGCATATGTTACATTCAATGTTTACTGAAACAAGTGACTGCTAATAGCTCCTCCTGAGTGTTCCCTTCACGACAGTCAGCAAATGGAGGCTCCTCTAAAAATAAAAACCGGGTCCTCCGGGGAGCTTGTGTAAACGATTGAATATAATCAAGTGCCACCGAAGTAGCCCCCTTCCCTGGAAAAGTGGGAGTTCCTGATGCTTCCTGCTTCACACCTGCTGTATTGAGGGTCTGGCTTCATTAAAGCTCTTTCTTCTTTCCCTGTGCCCACAGACAGGCGGAGGTTGGGGACATCCCTGAAGTGTCCAGCGTCCCAGGCATCTCCTTCCAGATCTGTGTCTCTGCACAGTGGCCCCACCCTCAGCCCCCAAGATGGGGGCAGAAGGTTCTGTTAGGACCAGGGCAGTTTAAACATCTGTCAGCCTGACCCTGTCCTATGTTCACAATTGTTTGGGGGTTTTTCATCCGGCAGCAAAGCCACTGTCTTTGGACTCAGGCTTGACATTCCAGTTCTTGGTCCGGGAATAAACGAATCTGTGTAAGTGGCTTTTAAATTCTAAAGAAGGTATTTTGTTTCTTTAAGGTTCGTTAGTTTTGGACGCTTAGGGTAGGCTTGCTAGCACACAAACTAAATGACTCTTTTTACTTGAAAAAAGAAAAAGCACAGCCTGGGTAGCATTTTTTTGGAGATTGTGGCTAATAAGGGGGTTTCTTGAGGGGCAAGTACGCTAATGATACCTTTTGGACTACGGCCTGCCATCTTTCGCAAAGCAAAACCTTGTGATTTGCTGATATTCTTCAGTCAGGATTGAGCGACCAAGTCCATTGGGTGAATAATCTGGATCCGTTGGCAAAGAGAAAGAGAGCACAAGCCCCTGGTTAGATCCCATTACAGCAAAGCCAAGGGAAAACTTCATCTTTATTCTAAATCCCATTACTTGGGGTAACTATGTTCGGCTTTCATGGTTTACTATAAGCCTGGACTTTTTTTTTTTTTTTTTTTTTGGACAAGAAGAAAACAACCCCACGTTCCAAGAGGTTCTGCTGAGGAAGTAAAGCAGCTCGCTCTGGCGCTCCCGTGTTAACTCTTGGACAGATGGAGCCCTTCCCCAGACCACTGTTCCCCGGGGGAATGCTGACTGGAATCTGCCTTCTGGAAGGGCATGTGAAAATAATTATGGAAAATCTAAAGCATTTTAATTGATTCATGAGCACTAATGACTTAAGTAAAAGCAAAGCATTGTACTTAAAATACACAATTGATTAGCCCAGCAGTGAGGATGCCACCAAGTCCTAATGCGTCCTAACTGTCTTAATTGCTGTCGCATCTAACGCTCACCTCACCCATTATGACCACCCTTAAAACAAGTGCCTGGACGGAGTGGATAGAACCACAGACGCACGAGTGAATGAATGGCTGAGTTCTGACGCAGAACTGAACACGGAATGTAGATCTGCCTCAAACCTAGATAAGACGGTCATTCTCACAATGATGTAAAAAATCCTCCCAAAGTCTCAGTTGATTTTCTTTCAATTGTATGGATCAAATGAATGTATGACGCTCCAGGGATGGAGGGACATAGGAAGAGAATGGGAGAAAGGTGGCAAAAACCGAATTGCCCATAAATGCGATACCTCCTCCGTGCTAGGAATGAAGAGACTATTATTCTAGAAGGACTTTTTCATTTCTGTTTGGGAAGCAGAACCTGGGCTTGAGGGGGAAGTTTTGTCTCCTCTAGTATAAAGGAGAGTGAACATTTATATGACAGTACTGTAGGAGCATATGAATGACAGCAGGACGAGCCACATTTGAGGTGGCTCTGAGAATCTTGGGGACGTCTTGCAATGTGTTCACTTTAAGACATGTCACAATCCAATGTCACCAACTGTTGCTACACCTTCAGGGTTGGTATTTCAAAACGCAGACACAGGGGCGCCTGGTTGGCTCAGTTGGTTGAGCGCCTAACTCTTGATTTCGACTCAGATCATGATCCTAGGGTCGTGAGATCGAGCCCTGCATTGGGCTGCACACTGAGCACAGAGCTTAAGCTCTCTCCCTCTGCCCCTTTCCCCCACTTCTCTCTCTTTCTCTCTCTCTGTCAAAGAAAGAAAGAGAATAAAAGTAAAACACAGACACAAATCTGTTTAAGGTATTAAATGTTGTGAGCTGAGTTTCAGTACGTATTGTGTTTCAATTATGAAAATGACTACAGGAAAGAAAAGGAACAATTGTTTCCCCTTAGAACACAGATCTTAGAGAAATTGTCCTGAATTTGGATTCATTGTCATCTCAAGACACCACATGAGCCTCAGTGCAACTAGTTAACCCTCAGGGAGTGAAATAATTTGCTGGGTGAATGAAAGACTTGCAACAGACAAACTGACAAGGGATGGAGAAGGTGTATAGTAATCGTAGTAAATGTGCTGTTTAGAATTTACTGTGTTACTGGCCCAGTTCCAAGTACTTTGCATGTATTAACTCGAGGAGCCCTCACATAGCTCTTGAGTTCTGTCATTATCTCCATTTTACAGATGAAGAAACCTGGCACAGAGAGCTCAATGAACTTGCTCAGGGTCACACAGCTTCTAAGTAGTGGTACCGGGAGGGGAGATTAGTCATGTTGATTCCAGGGACTGTGCTTCTAACCACTCCTTCGCTTGATTAAATAGCAGAAAGGCTTTCTTTCCAGGGGAGTATGGTTTCTCCTGTGTTAATGAGCAATCTCAAAAAGATCCAGGACATGGGCCTCACTTGGGGGCAGAATCGGGGGAAAAGTGAGATGCCCCCCCACCACCACCACCACCCGGCATCTATAAGGTAGAGGGAAAAGATAAGTATTCTTCAAAACAGATTGTTTTCTCTGTGACAATCCTCAGCTTTATAAATTCCTTAAAATACTGTTCTCAACAGCCCTCAGTTCTGAGGTACTTTGAGAGCACGGCCTTCAATATTTAATTTTCAGTGATTTGTGCCAGGCTCTAAATTCTGATAGTAATAATGAGCTAATGTTGATTCTGTGTTTTCTATATGCCAAGCACTGTTCTAATCACTTTGTGCAGACTTACGCAGTAGGGCACAATTATTACAGATGGGGAAACTGAGGCACAGATGCTAGGCATTCATTGAGTGGTCGATCTGGGGTCCAGGCAGTCTGGATGTACAGCCACCCCCATGGTTCCTGGTAGGTCTCGATGCACAGGTAATGGAAGAAGAGTAAAGAAAAACACCATTTATGGGGCGCCTGGGTGGCTTAGTCGGTTAAGCGTCCGACTTTCGCTTAGGTCATGATCTCACGGTTCGTGGGTTCGAGCCCCGCGTCGGGCTCTGTGCTGACTGCCAGCTCAGAGCCTGGAGCCTGTTTCAGTCTGTGACTCCCTCTCTCTCTGATCCTCCCCTGCTCACGCTGTCTCTTTCTCTCTCTCCTAGAAATAAATAAAACATTAAAAAAAAAAAAGAAAAAAGAAAAACACCATTTATACTAACTTACTGTACCCAAATGTGGCAGATATGTTATGGTTTGCAGTTCTTTGTGTAAGAGAAATCTGTTAAACCTTCTTCCTTTCTTCTTAAATCTATGCCAATCTGTCTGTGTGTTCAGAAACCTAAGGAAAGTGAAAAGTTTATAACACATTGGAGCAATTAGACCTTGGCCATATATTTTATAGGGAACATTTTGGACAAACTTATACTTCACCGTGTGGAATGGAAGTATTTCATTCCCAGTATAAACCTAGCTAGACCCGCAATTCTTATTTCAGCTTTACCCTGCAGGCCAAATATTGTAGTCACCTCTGGACAGGAGAAGTTTCTGGATAACATTCCTACTAGGGTTTTGCCAAGAGAAGATATAAAGAAATGAAGTTTGAAGCTCAGATTTGGCTTCTTGCCACCACCTAGTTAACATAGGATTAATATTTTCCTTTTCTACATAAAAAAGTAGTTTTCTAAGGGATCATAAATTTTTAAACCAGAGACTGTCTGTGATTTCTGATTTTTTTCTTTTACAAATTCAAATTATTGGCTTCAGCTACCATTTTTAAACTCTGCCCTCCTTTGTACTCACTCAGAACAGTCAAACTTCAGAGCCCTTCATCTGTGAATTAATCATGTGCAGAGTGTATGCAGTTGGAATTCAGCTATAAATATAAATGAAATTGCTCCAGCCATGGCTGGGTTCAAAAAAAAAAAAAAAAACTAGAGCCATTTGGAGTTTTCAGTTAAAAAAAAAATAGACAAATTTTACGGAAGAAAACAAGGAGTTAAGTTGAAAGGGGCGATTAAATATGATACAGTCTTTTTGCATTAAAATATTGGGCTTGTATGGAATAGATACTTTATTCCTGAGATTCTGCAAATCAGCTTTTAAGCTTTACTGTCAAGGTGGAGAGAACTGAATGGTGTTTACCAGACTCCGGAGTATCTCTCTCACTTAACCTGCAGACACGTGAAAGGAAGCCGTGGCCATTTATCACCGCAAAGGATGAGCACATAATAGGTTATAGAGCTTTTCCTGGTACCAGTTGGCGAGAAGGTTCAATGGGCTGGAGAACCAAGAAAGAGGAGACAGGGACAGAGATGGATGAACAGTGCCTGCTTGCCTCAGAGCACGTACCTTAGACTATGTTTTCCTCCCAGGAAAGTCTGTGGTTTGAATAGCTGAAAGCTACTTTCATGTGCTGTGGTGTTCTCATCATATCTGCTTGAAATGTCTTCATTTCTCATGAGAGAGTACAAACAACTGGAATCTGAGGTTGGAGCTCTGAGCTTCATTCCCGGATGTAACACTCACTAGCTCTGGGGCTCCGGCAAGGTACCGAACTGTCTCACCATTCAACTCCTTCATATTTAAGGCCAGAACATCCACCTCTTTATTTTAGAGAGAGTGGGGGAGAGGGGCAGAGGGGAAGAGAGAATCTTAGGCCGGCTCCATGCTCAGCACAGAGCCTGATGGGGAGCCCAATCCCATGACTGGGATCTGGACCTAAGCCGATATCAAGAGTCAGATGCGCAACTGACTGAGCCACCCAGATGCCCCAGGAACATCCACTTTCTTAAGGAGGCTATGTCTCCACAGCCGAGATCATCTGCTTTAATTATAGACACATAGTGAATGCTTGCTGTGTGCTGCGATGCTCTATGAAGGACTAAGAATATAAGAAACTGTTACTTGTTCTACAACTGGAAATAAAGAAATTAAGGGGACGAATAGTACAACACAGAGAATAGAGGCAATAATATTGTAATAACTTTGTGTGGTGACAGATGGTAACCACACTTACCATAGTGAGCATTTCACAATGTATATAGTTGTTGAAACACCATGAATCACACTTGAAACTGTATAATATTATATGTCAACTGTACTTCAATGAGAAATAAATTTAAATAATAAAGTAACATTAATTTAGGCACTAAAAAAAGGAAGTTACTTCTGGAGGAATGTATCTTCAACTAAGGAAGACAGACTAGTGAGCACTAATTAGAGTATACTGGAAGAAATAAAATTATAGAAATATGTTGAGAGGGTAGGGTTGGGTAGAACAAAGCTGCGTAAGCCTCTTGGGTGTGCTAACTCTGGCTACGAATATACTAAACATTGGATGCATTCCTTCACTCAAGGTGGGTCTAAGAGTCAACAAGGACTCACAGAGAGGGTCTGAGAACAGTATTGGTATTTGAAGTGTGGGTTGCCCAGCTGAAGCAGAGTCTGATGGGGGACACTTGATTGCCTTTCCAGGAGCATGGGTTCCATCCTGGTGACCCTGATCGGGAGAGCTGTAGAGTCAGATGGAACCTGGGACCCACTGTTTGGTAAAGAAGATCAACTGCCAGGGGCTGGCTACACATCTCTTATTGTACACTATTCAGGAATGATTTTTCTCTTTTCTTTTAGCTTTTCCTATATACCAGCTATCACAAGATACAATTCACATGTCATACAATTCATCTGTTGAAAGTCCACAGTTCTGGGACACCTGGGTGGCTTAGCTGGTTAAGCGGCCAACTTCAGCTCAGGTCCTAATCTCGTGGTTCGTGAGTTCAAGCCCCGCTTTGGGCTCTGCACTGCCAGCCCAGACCCTCCTTGGGATTCTCTCTCTATCCCTCTCTTTCCCTCTATCTCTCCGCCCCTCCCCCACTTGCGTGCTCTCTCAGAGTAAAAAAATAAACTTAAAAAAATAAAGTCCACCATTCTTTGGCTTTTACTGTATTTATCAATCTGTGGCACCATTACCACAGTCCAGATTTAGAACATTTCCTTCACCCCCCAAAGAAAGCTCATTTCCATTAGCAGTCACCTTCCTTCCTTACTTGCTCAGCCCCTGCAACCACTAATCTACTTTCTGTCTCTCTAGATCTGCCTATTCTGGAATTTTCATAAATGGAATTATACTCTATGTGGTGTTTCGTGACTGACTTCCTTCACTTAGCATAATGTCTTCAAGGTTCACCCATATTATAGTATGTATCAGTGCCACATTCCTTTTTACGATCAGATATTATTCCCTTATATGCATATGTGCCATTTTATTTATCTACTCAGATGATGGATATTTGGGTTGTTTCCACTTCAGGCTATTATGAATAGCACTGTTATGAACCCTCATGTACAAGTGTGTGTCTAGACCAGTGTTTTCATTTCTCTTGTGTAGATAATAGTAGAGTACAATTCACCAACTGAAATGTATGCTGATTCTATTTTTAGCCTTTGGAATTCCTTTTCTAAAGCGACTATACCAATTCCCCCTTTTTTCTTAATGCCCGAGATGTTGGCAATTTTTTGTAACCATGCGACTGGGGAAGAGAGCCAGAGGGAAGAGATACAGCTCAGATTCAGTCTTTTTTTGCTTGATAGTCCAGACAATGGGTTAGCTGTTATTATGGTAGTGCTGCATAACAACCCCAAATCTCAGTGGCGTACAATAACAGATACCTATTTCTTGCTCATAGGTCTATAGGTCAGCTATAATTCTGATGGCTTCTGCTAGGATTGGTAGGGTTTGGATGGAGTCTGTAGGTCAGATTCATTCAGGGGCTAGTGATACGAGCTCAGCTCATATTCTTATCCTGGCAGAGGTATAGGAGGCCACGTCAAACCCCTAACATTCCTTTGACCAAAGCAAGTCACACAGCGAAGTCCAAAAGGCAGTGGTATAGGAAGGTTTGCTCTGCCTGTTTTTCTGGAAAATTCTGCAGTGTCACATGGCAAAGTGTGTGTTTAGATAATCCTATTATAAGGGTGGAATAAAGGATTGGAGGAAATGATCCGATATTCCACAGTCAGCATGAAATTTATAGTACTCTAAAACTGAGTTTTTCTTTTTTATAATTTTTTAATGTTTATTTACTTTTGAGAGAAAGATGAGAGAGAGCAAGTAGGGGTGGGGCAGAGAGAGGGAGACATGCAATCCGAAGCAGGCTCCAGGCTTTGAGCTATCAGTACAGAGCCTGATGTGGGGCTCAAACCCACAGACTGCAAGATCACAGACCCGAGCTGAAGTCAGATGCTTAACCAACTGAGCCACTAGGCACCCCAAAAACTGAGTTTTTCTAGAATAAAATGGTAAATGGGCAAGTAGAAAGAAAGAAAAAGAGGAGAGATTTCCAAATTCTAGCATTTTTTTTAAGAAATTAAAATGTGAGAAAGTCATAGTAACTTAGAAGCCATTCTTTGGAGATGTGCTTTAATGAAAAGGTGAAAATAGTTGTACTTACCCCACTAATTTTACACACTCCATTACAGTGCTCAAGGAGTCCTCGAAAATTCTTGGTTACTTCATAGAATAATGAGACTTGGGGGTGAAAAGAGCCTTAAGGGGCATCTCATTCTGCCTGTTGAATCACTAAAAAATGCTAAAGGAAGCCTTGGCTCTAGAGTGGATGATATCCACTTCCTGAGGCAGCTGAGTCCTCTGCAAGCCACCCCGGGTGATTCTCATAATAATTGCTTACATTCTACTTGTTTTCAAGGAAGGCCTTGAAGTAGATGTTATTATCATCCCATTGTACAAACAGAGACACACTTAGGAAGATGAAGGCCAAAGTCACAGCTACGGAGTGGCAGGTCTGAGATTTAAGGTTGGGGCTCTCTGACTCCAAACGACACAGAGCAACCACAACCCCAGATGTTTTTGGATAGAAGTCCTTCTTCTGTTGGTTCTGAATCTGCCTTTCTTAACCAGAATCTACTTTCTTTTATTCATTTTATCCTAGTTTTTCTTTGTTTGTTTTTAAGTAGGTAAAATATTCCTCCCACAGTCTGGCTTGTACTTTGAATCTACCTAACAGATCCTTCCTTTCTTTCTTTAATGTTTTATTTATTTCTGAGAGAGGGAGAGAGACAGCGTGAGCAGGGGAGGGTCAGAGAGAGAGGGAGTCACAGACTCTGAAACAGGCTCCAGGCTCTGAGCTGGCAGTCAGCACAGAGCCCGACGCGGGGCTCGAACCCACGAACCGCGAGATCATGCCCTAAGCAAAAGTCGGACGCTTAACCGACTAAGCCACCCAGGCGCCCCGCATATCCTTTCTTTTTTCATCAGAGTTATTGCATAAAAGGAAACCTGAACTACCATGTGAATTCACTTAGGCTCCGAATTGCTGCAATCTGAATTATTGGGGCTTAATCTACTGCCTACAAGACGTTGTACTTTATCAATAGGCTTCAATTGTCCCTAAATTGAACACAGGTGTTACGTAGAGCAGGCCGTTGTTTTATTTCAGTACTACTTAGGATTTTTCTGTTTCCAAAATAAGTGCTTGTTCTTGTAACTGGGAGCAAATGGGATTATTGGGAGGTAGCTGGAATAGTAACAGAGCGATGGTGGGGAAGGAAGAAAGAAAAAGCAAGGATGTATGGAAGGTTAATTGGCCTGAATATCTGATAGGGAAGGTGAACAGAAAAGATACAGTTAACAAGAGAGACTTACTATCTAAATGGTGGAATTATGAAAGAGGAGCCTTATCAGAAAGTCTAAGATTTCAGAAACCGGTTTGTGTATAATACCTAATGATGAGATTGGTAATGAAAAATGGGTATCTTGCTGGAGGTAGGAGCTAATGGTATTAGATCAGCCGTTCCTTAAGGAAACACCTGGAGCTTGGAATGAACTACTGAAGCGCAGACAGCATTCATTTGTGTCTCTACATTGGTCGGCATTCAGTATTCAGAGAAATTCTGTCAAAATCAGAATTTGCCAAAATGGCAGCAATAAATCTCCCGCGAACTCTCTCTCTCTTCTTAGATGTAAACAGCACTTACTCAAACAAGTCTGCCATATTCGATGGCATTCCAAAAGGATGTGCTTCTTCATCAGACCGTAGACAGCTGTGCTACGAGAGTGTTCATAAACTGTGTGTGAGCAATTGACAAGTTGACTAAACATTGACAAACAACAATTACTCAAAAAGCAGCACTCAGAGAAGTTGTTTGTTGTTTAAGAGATAGCAAAGAAACAGAGGAAGAACAAGTCAAAGTGCCATTGTACTAAAACATTGTTTCTCAGAATGCATTTCAAGACTCCATCTGTAAGAGAAGTCAGTAAATAATATACTATAATACAATAAGTTTATTCCTTACACTTTATGTCTGAGATGCACTGAATTACTGGACAGCTTTTTTTTTTAAGATCACTAATTAATTACTCTCCACCAAAGACCAAAATGTCTGTCTGCAAATAACAAAGTATTTTAAAGTGGTTAAAACATAAGATGTATCTTATTAGTTTGAAGTAATTACTGTATTTTCAGCCATGACCTTCACACTCATTTTGTGTGGGGAAAATGCAAAGGAGTCAAGATTTTAGCACCATTTAACAATAATACTAATATAATAATAATGGTTATTTTAGTACTAATGATATCAAGTAACATTTAAGTCTTATTTTGCGACAATTAGCTATCCTAAATATTTTACTTGTGTCGTCTTAATGACTCCTTGACACTGCTCTAGGAGAATGGAACTTGTATCAAACTTTTTTTTATAAAATAAGGAACCTGATCTCTGAAGCAGTTATGTTACTTTCCCAAGATCATACAGCTAGTAACCAGTGGAATGAGGATTTGAACATAGTTCTGTCTGAATCCAGGCCCTGGGCATTGTTGCAATTAGCACATATGGAATCTCCATGGGAATTAGGAAAAAGTGCCTCTCCCTCAAGATATTTCTATCCCCATCTGTTAGAAAGTTGTTATAATAAACTGATTGTGTAGACCAAAACTGCCTGCTGCCATCTACCGGAAAAATCGTTGCAGTAAATATACAAATCTATGATGTCCATGATGCAAAATGTTCCCATAGAGGTGTTTTCACCAGCACCAAAGGTGGAGGTCCAGCATCTTAACCAACCCTCCAATTCAGGAAGGAGAACATTCTCATTTCCTAGGAAAAATAGAGAAGAGATTTGCTTACCCCCCCCTTTTTCTTTTTTTCCTTTTTAGTCCATCTTAAGCTTGCGTGAAAACAAGGCATTCGTCTTATGACCAATTATCTGTCTGCTTATTCAACATCTACTCACTAAGTGTTTGCAATCACTCATGGGGATGTAATGAATAGTAAGAGAGAATATTTGCTTTCCAGGAGCACACAGTCTAGACAGTGCAATGACTAAACACATAATTTCAATATGGAGTAAAGGTCCATGGGTTTCTCAGTGAGAACCACCTCTAAGTGTCTGGTCATGGCTACGTGAAGGACCGTCATTGGCAGTGAGAAGACTGGACCTTGAATCCAGGATCATGGAAAATAACTCTGATGGAGAATTATTAGTTCGGCAATAATATTATTTTATTCCTTGGTGTGTTCTATTATATTTAATTTTTATTTTTCAAGTTATCTCCTTCTGGTATGTTTTCATCCTGTCTCTAAATTTTTCATTTGCTAAATTCATGTTCTTGTCAAGCTGTTCTGTTTCATGAAGCTTTTATGGGACATTTCCTGTTTTTTCATTTATCTTTTTCTTAGAAGTGGGTTGTTATGCTTCTATCTTCTAGGTTCTTTTTTTTTTTCTCCTTTTCTTTTTAAAAGTAGTATTTTCCTCTAGTATATTCCTGTAATTACCATGTAGTTCATTGTCATATTAATCACGGTAGGAAGTTCAGACTCCTACTTGGCCTGATGTAGCAGGCATGACCCCTTTGTTCTCTCCTATACTCTCTGAAACTGCTTTGATTTTTCCCTTCTAAAAGATTCTCTTTTCTAAGGCAACGATTTCCCGGAGATGAGACCAGCTCTGGAAGTCATGCTGTGTTTTAACTCTCCATTCCACTTCAGAATTGCCTGTTTTTTCCCTCGGCTACTAGTTCTTAAATTTCATTACACTAAGTCACTCCCCTTTGCTTTGATTACTCTGAGTAATTGTGGGGGTTTCTTGCTGCTATTTACTTTTCTTTGTTAATGTAATTTCATATTAAGGCATGCCCTATTCCCTGTCCTTACTTCTCTGACTTTTTTTTTTCCTACGCAATTGTGTGTTTCCTATTTGCTCCTCACCTACCTGCCTTCTCAACGTAGGTACCTCATGACACTGGGCTCTCACACTACAAACTTTATCTTTTCTTCCTTTCTCACTGATCACGATTTCCTCTGCATAAGCTCATTTTCTGCTCTTTCCATTGATACTAAAAGGTAAGCCTCTTTATTCAAAAGCTATTGGCCACTCTCAATACTCCTTAGATACCAACTTTCTGCTTCCCAACCGTCATCGCCTGAAATGAAGTCTGCTTCTCTCACAGTGCCCTTCCTGTTTCTTTCCCTTAAAATGCTGTTTACTCATCAGAGAAGTATCATCGCCCCCTGAGTCAAACCCAAATTCAAAATATTTCCATCTCAGCCTTATTTTTGTCTTTTTTAGAGTTTTCAACTTCCCACTAACATTGGAACATGTATCTCATCTCTCTTAAACGTAGAGTCCTGGGATAGGAATTAAAGTGCACACACATGCACACACCCATGTGCACACACATGCGCTTTAAGGCTATGATGTAAGCTGTACTCTGTTAACTGCCCGATACCGACAACGAAAGCGAGGCTGAACCTTCCAGAAGAATGGAGGTGAGGCATTAATTTGCTTCACTGCATCATGAAGACAAGAATTCTGAGCCTCAAGTAAAAATGAGCTCAACTTAAAGTCATCTATCTCTCATGGTTGAATTTGAACTAAAAATGACAATATTTCCTAAGAAGGACCAGTTCCAAATATGAATCTTCGGTTAGACACAAGATAATAAATAGTTTATTAGGAGTCTTTTAAAATAGAATTTGCTTTTTCCAGAGGAAAATTTGGAGCAAGACAATCCAGGTTTGAATCCTGTATGCGTCACTTACCAGCTGTAAGATCAGGGCCAGGTTACCACACTTCTCTGTTCGTCAGTTTTCTTATATGTAGATCGGGGATAATAGTAATACCTACTTCATAGACTCTCTTGTGAGGGTTCAGTTAGTTTTAGGGTGACTGGGTGGCTCAGTCGGTTAAGCATCTGACTGACTCTTAGCTTAGGCTCATGTTGTGATTTCACAGGTTTCGTGCTGGCAGCACAGAGCCTGCTTGGGATTCTCTCCCCCTCTCTGCTCCTCTCCCCTTGTACTGTCTCTGTCTCTCTCAAAACAAATAAATAAAAACTTTTAGAAGATTAGTTTGCAAGTAGCAAGTGGTTTTAATAGTACCTGGCTGGCAGTAAATGGTCACAAAGTATTAGCTGTTACTATTTTTTTTTCCTTTCTCCAGTGGATCTGGGAAACAGAGGAGGAAGGGGTGAATATATATCTGTAACATTGTCTTTGTGGGGTGTTTCTGCTCCTTAACGTCAGGACCATCCCTGAAGCCTCTCCAAAGGCCCAGCACACTCAGGTGGTTCTTAAGGTCTCGGTTAACCTTGTAGAATCCATCACCTGTTTGCAGAATTTCTGTTACTACACTTCCCAGGCTGTATTACTGTTCTCCATTCACTGATCTCTTTCTGCACTCATCTATTCGCCTATTTGTTCACTGCGAATTGTTTTTTTTGCAGACCCACAAGTCACCGTGTATTCCTTACAGAATAAAGGGGTAAGAAGACTCCTAAGTAGTGCATTCTAATTGAGATTAATACTACAAAGGGAAAGTGGGGGATCCTACAAAAACATATAAAATAGGGTGACACCTATTTTAACAAATAATTTTTTTATTTTAAAGCAATATAGGTATCTCTATCTTTATTTTTCATTTTAAAAAAAATTTTTAATTAGTTTATTGTCAAGTTGGTTTCCATACAACACCCAGTGCTCATCCCCACAAGTGCCCCCCTCCATGCCCATCACCCCCCTTCCCCTCTCTCCCACCCCCATCAGCCCTCAGTTTGTTCTCAGCAGAGACTCTTGAATGCTGTTTAACAAATAATGAATGAAGGGATGATGGATAGGAAGTTGGATGGATGAAAATTTGGGGATTAACCACTCTAACAAAGTGAGGCTACTACGAAGTCGTTTGGAAATAGATGCGTAATGGATGTGGTTTGTCATCTTGGTCTCTTCTGGCTGCTTTGCAAGACTGCGAGGGCCTCGAAGGCAGAGGCCCATCTGGCTGCATGTGTTCTGTATCTTCCGCTCATTGCACAGCCAGGGCTCTGGTTACATATTCGTTGAAGAAATAAATTTAAGTGAAATGGGAACTACATTCAACACTTAAAGAAAATGCTTTGGTGCCAGCTTCCTCTATACTTATTTTCTTTCATCATAATTGCTATCCTTTTCTCATTAAAAGATTTGTTTTTTCCAGGTATGTGTTTAGAATGTTATACCTATCTTTGGATTTTCTTTTAGAACTCTCTCTGAAGCCAAGTCATGCCCATGCCAAATTCCTATAGACCCAATTTAGCACAATTAGCTTTTTAACCTTTAAATTATTTTGCATGGCAACAGAAATTTGTGAGTCCCTCCCCCCTCACACTCCCCTGGACAATATTAGAAACACTTTGTCTAGAATTAATTCTACATGTAATTATTCAGGAGGAGAAATGTGAAACCAAGTAAGGATTAATTCTTATTTAGTTTGCTTGCCGCCTTCTGCAAACGTTATCCATGTTTTTTTTTAAAGCTCTCAAACTTTTCTCTGAAACTTTATTTCAAAGTTGAGGACTCCAAGCCTGAGTTTATTTTTGTCTTTTGCATGGGGAGGGAACAAAGCATTGAAAATTACTTTACAGGGGCACCAGGGTGGCTCAGTCGATTGACCATTCGACTCTTGATTTCAGCTCAGATCATGATCTTAACGGTTTGTGAGTTTCCTCACAGGGTCTGCTTGGGATTCTCTCTCTTTCCCTTTCTCTCTCTGCCCCTTCAACACATGCTCTCTCTTTTAAAATAAAATAAATAAACTTTAACCCTCTCTCTCTTTCAAAATAAATAAACTTTAAAAAAAAAAACCCACTATTTTAAAATTCTAAATGGGAGATTGTCTTCTGCCTCCACAAAATCCTGTGCTCCCTTCTGGCACAGAGTATGTTTGCGTCTTATTGTAACAATCTTTCCTTATCTCTGCTGAGTCCTAGATGATGAACTTGCCTGCATTAAGTGTACGGAGCCTACCTTTATGCCCCCAAAACAGTGCTTGGCAGGTACAAGTAATTCACTGGGTAAATATTTGCCAAATGAGTGAATAAACGAAAGAAGATGCAGACTTTAAAAAGGGCAATGTGGAAAGGGTTGACAAAATGGAAAGAAGCAGCAAAAGTTCATTTGAAATAGAGGAAAAGATTGACACATGGGATATTATTAAAGTTATGTCCATTTCTCTTTCATTTAGCAAGCTCTTTAAGTTTTGTTTAAAATACTTGTTCCTTGGGATGATTGGGGGGCTCAGTCGTTTAAGCGTCCAACTTCGGCTAAAGTCATGATCTAGCAGTTTGTGAGTTCGAGCCCCTTGCCGGGCTCTCTGCTGACAGCTCAGGGCCTGGAGCCTGCCTCAGATTCTGTGTCTCCTCTCCCTCTGCTCCCTCACTCCCTTCTCTCAGGAAAGTCTGAGCTGGACCTGACTGAGCTGGGTAGGGCAACTTCCTGAGCCCACCTCTCCCTTTGAGTGCTCATTCAACAAATTCCTCCAGGCCACCTCGTGCAGCATGGGGAGCTCTCCTGGGTAGCCTTGTGTGGCTGTGGCAGTCCAGGTTATCGTGCCCATTGTACAGATGAGGAAAATGGAAGCAAAAGATGCTAAATCGAAGAACAGAGTGCTCAGCATGGTCTAATGTATTTCCTTCTGCAATGCTGAGTCTTTTAAAGATACATTTTCTTATGGAATCCATTATTCCCTTCTTTGTATTCAGTGGTACATAGGTCATAAAGCCCTTTCCCTCACTTAGGTTATAGTTAGCTATGTAACTATATAACTATGTAGCTGTATAACTATATAGCTATGTAACTATGTAACTATTCCTTCCCTGGAGGTTGCAACTCCATATATAGTTGCAAGCGCATGCTGCACACACAGGCGCGTGCACACACACACACAAACACACACGGGTGCAAAGCCCTTGTGTGCCAAGGACTGTTTTAAAATACTTTATGTGTATTAATTCATTGAATCCTTAGAACCCTATAAACCAATGAGGTGAACGCCATTAACATCCTGATTTTAAAAAGAGGAAAAGAAGCAGAGATTGGCGAAGTCACTTGCCCAAGGTGTGCGGCCGGTACATGGCAGAGCCGGGATTGGAACCCTGGCACGTGGCTCCAGAGCCCAGCATGCTCAGCTCGCTCTGCTTTAACAGAGGGCATGGCTGGGTCAATTTTTATCTCAACATCTGCCTGGGCTACTGCTTCTTGGCCAATTCTCAGTAGAAGAATGGAGGAAGAAAACTCAACAATTAAGACCCTAAAGACTAATATTCATTCTTATGCCCTTGTCCCCGCTGTCTTATTCTCTGACTTCTTTCCACCACTAGTCCTGATCCCCCTCTCCTACCCGCCCACCACCCTCCTGTATAATCTCCTGATCATCCAGGCTTCTTTTTATCACGATTTATTACCGTACATTCGTGTGTGCTATGATCTGCTTATTGTTGAGTAGATTTTAAACTCCATGAGGATTTATTGGGGGACCTTCAGTTGATGGTGTAGCCCGCTCTGCACCTGGCTCTGAATACATTTGTGGAACTCATGATTAAATCATCGGTTAACATTTTAGTCACAGTGTATCACTTAAGCACCCATTTAGTTGCTTACAAGAGTTGAATACCAGCCCTCATTCAAAAGTCTCCCTCTGTGTAAGGGGAGGGGGTGTGGGAAAAAACAGCAGCCCAGGAAAGGATTTTCTTAAAGCATTTAAACCTTTCTCTCAGAGAACTGGGATTCCAAATTGAGGAAAACAACTAAAACCTCATTCATTTAGACTCCGCGAGTGTAGACTCTGAATATTTTACCTGGGCGGGGCTGAAGAACGAGCTTCCAAAGTCACTGATTTGCTACAATAAGACAGTACCAGGTTTTGTTTTTTGCTGGTTTTCCTACAGCAAAATGGTTTTCAGGAATCTCAGCATTTAAATGGCTTGTGATCAGATGGGGGGTTTCCGATTTCCATTAAAGCAGATCTGACCGGACTCCTATCTGGAAATTCTTTGTTATCAGGGAGTGTAAATTGCAGAGTAAACTTGAATGCAGCACAGATACTGCTTCCGAAAGTCTTAGGGCAATTATATTGCTTTTCCTTCTACATGGCTTCTAAACTCTCCTTTGTGTGAATCGTGTTTGAACTGCTTTGACATATATGAGCTTTAATACACCAAGCTGCTTTGCACCTTTTTGTTCTGCTTGTTTTAGTTGGCAGATAAATTATAAATTAAAAAAAAAAGTCATCTCTCTAAAATCATTAGATGGTTTAGGTTTCTCACCAATTGAGATTGCCCCTCTTCTCCCCTCACCCCTGCATTCCCCTGTCCAAATGTAAGAGGATTTAGTGTAATGAAATGATTCTTATTATGAACCTCAAAGAATAAAGATGCAGAGATGAAAATAAAGTACATAAATAGAAGTACATACAGCAGGAAGGATCTTCAGGTAAATTACAGGATCTTACTGTCTAGGGATCAGCTTACCTCCTAAATAATCAGAGCTCTATCAGAAACACAACACTGCCCTAGACTCCCACAGACTAGCGTCAAGATCTGCTGCCTTCAGCTTCATGCCTGTTAAGTGTGATCTCTGAGCTCCCCCGGTTCCAGTTTCTTCGGTCTGACGACTTTATTTATTTATTTTTCTTAAATAGTTTATTGTCAAGTTGGTTTCCAAAAAACACCCAGTGCTCATCCCCACTAGTGCCCTCCTCCGTGTCCATCACCCCCCTTCCCCTCCCCCTCCATCAGCCCTCAGTTTGTTCTCAGCATTCAAGAGTCTCTTGTGGTTTCCCTCCCTCCCTCTCCCCCACTATTTCCCCCCCTTCTTCTCCCCCAGGGTCCTCCATTAAGTTCCTCCTAATCCTCCTATACGTGCAAACATATGGTAGCTGTCCTTCTCTGCCTGACTTATTTCGCTCAGCATAACACCCTCAAGTTCCATCCATGTTGCTACAAATGGCCAGATTTCATTCTTTTTCATTGCCATGTAGTATTCCATTGTATAAATATACCACATCTTGAGGAGAGGAAGAGCAAGCGTAGGCGAGCAGGGGCAGCAGAGAACGTCACAGGCTTTTCTGGACTGGTGTAACACTCCCCATGACCCAGGCATGCTGGAATCATGGCAGTGCCCTTGACAAGGTGATAGGGCCCTAAGCCGGCCACTTCAGCTCCCTGGGCCTCGACATTCTCATCTGTGAGATGGGGATGACATAATCATGATGCTCAGGATTTGACCCTCCATGTAACTCAGTTGCCACTTTAGTAATTCTTGATGGTACTTCATAAGACATATGCCTTTACATAAAAGAATCCTAACCCTGGAGATATTCTAGATGGCTGACCACGTAGATGATCATGCGTCTTCCAGTCTTTAGGGACTACTCTCAGTGAGAGCTTCTGCTTGTATGGAACATGTCTGAGAGACCAAGATATAAAAAAATGACCAAAGCCCACGTCTCCAAAATGATAAATCCCACGCTGCAAAGCTCCTGTATTTCGCTCATACCAGAGTTTGTGAGTCCTGATTTGAAACTGTATTTTACTCTTTGTGCACATTTTCAGAAGGCGTGGGTACCTGATTCTATAATTAATGGAAGACTAGAAACAGCAAATAAAAGGCAGCGGGATTGCTACGATTGGCAAGCCAACACAAAAGAGTCAGGTGATGGCATAAAAAAGAGCACACAGAATCGATTTCTTCCCCTTCCTTCTCCCCCAGCAGAAGAATTCAAAAGCAGAAGTGCCGTGATGGCTTGTTACAGATATAAACCTCCCCACATGCCTTTCAGTAGCCCTTAAGGGCATGACTGCCTCCTAGCACAATCCACAGACAGCGAATGGACTGCCTCCTAGCACAGTCTACAGATTGCGAACGCGCGGCACACGCACCTCATACTCCCTCCACCTGCGTCTAAACAAAGCCGACCTCAGAAGTCAATCTTGATAACTCTTTTAATTGATGCTAACATGAGACATCCTTGTACTGGCTCCAGAATCTTTCTCAACCAGGCACTTGGGCACTGATTTCTAATCCTTTGAACTGAATCCAGGAACTGGCATCCATTCCCTATTCCCATATAAGCGATGACTGAAAGAAGAGGGTTTGGGGACACTTAGGTGGCTCAGCCAGTTAAGTGTCTGACTCTTGGTTTTGGCTCAGGTCGTGATCTGACAATTCATGGGTTCGAGCTTCATGTCAGGCTCTTGTGCCTTTTCCCTCTGTCTCTTCCCTGCTTGTGCTTTCTCTTTCTCTCAAAATAAATAAACTTAAAAAAAAATGGATAGCATTTTTCCACACTTAAGTTATGTTTTCTCTAATGGTGGTGGAATGTGGTAAAAAAGATTAAATGTATTAGAGGGTAAGTAGGATTTTGTCAAGTAAGAAAGTTGAGAAAGGCCTTCCCCCAAATTATTTTTCTTGTCCTAAAATCATTAAGAAGACAGAGCATGACAAATAAATCTGAGGCAAATTCACTGACTATCATTTTGGGGTAGAATCAAAAACCTAGGTGCAATTCTTCCATAGGAGCGAAAGGGATGGTGTGATTCAAGAAAGATTCTAGGTCAAATGATGCCCTGCCTCGTTGGGGGACTATTTAGAGTGTCCGGGCCATGAGACAAAGGAATGCCATTTTTCAAGGGTTCCCTGGAATTCACATAATCCTTACAAAACAATATTTTGATGAGTTGAGTCAGAGGAATGTAACTCGTATGTTTCTGATTCACAGAGTTCATGAGGTTTAGAAGTCAGGGGAAGAGGTGGTGGGCAAGATGCATCATTCAATTTCACTAAACCCAAAACATTTGAGACAGAGCCTACTTTTCCTTTCCTGGTGTTTAACCCCAAGCTCAGGGACTTTCTGGCTTATTCATGAACCTTTCTAATCTTCTCTGGGTTTGTATTACCCATGCAGGGATCAGCATGTGTTTCTGCAGTGCTGTATGCACAGCAAAAAGGAGCAGATCAACTCGTCAAAGGCTGGTTCATTTCACTTCAGCTGCTGGGCCGTCCACATCTGCAGTGACTGGGTGGTCGGGCCAGTGTTCAGAAGTCAGTTTCTCTCACCCTTCGGTAGAACGTGTATTAGTTCACGAAAAGAGCCAGAGCATCGTGCCTCTTTGTTGAGTCACATCTTAGGGGCAAAGCATTCAGTCTTCTGCATGGGGTTGCTTTGCCCCTCGTGGTCTCCCCTATTTCATTTCAAAAATACTTTTGGGATACAGTCATGCATGCCATAGGTTCTGCCCCCTAAGCACTCAGTTAATAGGGAAGAAAGACATACTATAGATAATTATAACAGTGCAATACATATTACATTAGAAGAAATATTTGGTTTTATGGGAGAACATAGGTGTTTTCTCTGACCCAGCCTGCGATACTGGGGTGTGGGCTGATCACCAGATGTCAATAAAGACTTCCTGAGAAAAATGGTCTTTGCATTGGGTTTTGAAGTATATGTAGGAGTTCACCAGGAAGATAATGAATGTGGAAGGAAGGAAAAAAAGGAGGTGGGAGGAGACAGCAGTCCTGGTGAAAGGTGCCACGGGGCTAAAGCACTGAAGCCTATGAAAGTCTGGGATTCTTGGAAGTATTGTTAGGTAGGCAATGTTGGCCAGATAATGTAGCACCTACCACATGCCACACTTTGACAATAAAATGGAGACCCTTTGCACTCCAATACTTTGTAGACTCATCACTTCTCAGGTCCCCTCAGAGCTCAGCAATGGTGGTGAGTAGAAACGTCAGCCCTTGGAATTTCTTAACCAACTTCTTTTTCTCTTTCTTCTCTCCTTCCTAGCCCCCTACCTTGTTGTGTTATGACCCATTATGAGATAAGGTCCCCTGAACACTGACTTGCAGCATTATCATATAAAAGTGAGTGTCCCAAGGTTATTGTGACAGGTAGAAAGAACCCAATGGCCAGGTTATAGAATCAACCAAATTGAGTTGGTGAATTAGTTAAATAGTGTTACATAACACATTACTCCAAAATGTTGCAGTTGAAAGAACAAATATTTATTATCCCATAGTTTCTGTAGTCTAAAACTCCGCTGTGTCTTTGCTGGGTGCTTCTAAATCAACGTCTCTCACAAAGCTGTAATCAAGATGTCAGCTAGGATTGAATTTGTCTCAAGACTCAACCAGGGGTGGAGGACCACCTCCAGGCTCACTTCTGAGACTGTTAGCAGATTTAGGCTCTTGGTGTCTTGAACTGGACTCATCCATTCCATAGTGCTGCTCACAATATGGCAACTGGCTTCCCTCAGGATGTGCCTGCAAGGCAGGGCAGCCATGATGAAGCCACAGTCTTTTTGTAACCAAATCCTGAGAGTGACATTCCATCACCTCTGCCACATTTTAGTTTATTGCTAGAAGCAAGTCTCTAAATCTAACCCAGGCTCAAGGAGAGGGGACTAAACAAGGGAAGGAACCCTAGGAAGCAAAGATATTTGGAGGCCATCTTAGAAGCCGCCTATCGCAGGAGGAAGCCCTCCTCTTTTCCACTTAGCAGTTGTGTGAAGTTGGCCAAATCCAATTGCTCTATGCCTTGATTTCTCTACCCACAAAATGGAGACGGGTAATATAAAGGACCTGATATGTAATAAATGGCAGTCAAAAATAATCATGATGATGATGGTGGTGATGATGAATGTTAGGGGTTTTTTTTTTCCCTGTTTCCAGAGGTAGAGGGAGGTTCTCATGAGCACGTACAGGAGTGGTCATTTCTAAGACCAGACAGACTGAGTGGGCGAATCTAACACTTTTAACAGTCACTACTCATTTTCTACCAAGCTGGAAAAGAACAGAGGCACACTGCCCCAGTAGTATGGACCACACCAATAACCACTGCATACATTTCTAGTAACCTCAATAATGAGTTACTTTCCAGAAGATTCAAGTGCATAAAGTAGCGAGTGGAAAGTAGAATTATGGTGTGGTAGGCATGACACTGAAGGAAATAATTCTTCAGTCACTGGCATCCCGGTGTAACTCATGCATTGTGTCTCACTGCCAAAAAGACCTGACTATGAATACACAGCCCTCAGGAAAGAAGTTGAAGAATGGGTGCCTTTTCATATAGCCTCCTCAGGAGGGTTTCTTTAAATAGCAGCAGCAGCCTTTAATATGGCTACGATGCAGCTATCTCTGCTCAGCCTCTCACAATTCTTGGAGAATCTTGTCTATAGTCCAGGTCTCCCTTTACACCCACCCAAAGGGATTTGTTTGCTGCAGCATTTTCATCCAGACGTTGACATCCTTTCTGAGGGAAGAGCAGAAGTTTTCTCCTGATGCTCATGTAGGTTTTACACAAGGCTAGCTATCATGGCTGCCCTGCCTTGCAGGTACATCCTGAGGGAAGCCAGTTGCCATACTGTGAGCTGCACACTGGAATGGATGGATGTCTCCGGTTCGAGACACCAAGTACCTAAATCTGAGAGTGACTCGAACGAAGACATTACATAAGCTATCTTGTCTAAAACTCACAACAGCCACTTGAGGTAGGGGCTGTTGTCATTCCATTTTATAGGTGACAAAATGAGACATGGTAAAGATAAGCAAACTTGATAGTCAATAAAAAAAATGTTTGTGATGATTTGCAATAAAATGAAGCCTTGAAAAAAAAAATGAAGGTTTGGCCAGAGAATTGGCAACTGGGAAAGGGTACAAGTTGTACTTACCTGACTTTTCTGAGAACTGGGTGAGGTTTCAAGTATATGGGATCAGAGTGTAGAGCTAGTAGGATTTGGGAATAAGGTCTCATCAAAGTTGTCAACATATGCTGCTCACTCACATAAAGCCAATTCCTTTCTTTTTTAATTTTTTTAAGTGTTTTTTATTTATTTCTGGGAGAGAGAGAGAGACAGCGTGAGCAGGGGAGGGTCAGAGAGAGAGGGAGTCACAGACTCTGAAACAGGCTCCAGGCTCTGAGCTGGCAGTCAGCACAGAA